>NW_027364607.1:145000-202291 GCF_046119375.1 Phyllobates terribilis
TTTATCTACTGCAGATCTAGCAGTGCTCTGAATGCTGAGCTCCATATAACCGGCTGCACCACTGATTGGCAGCTTTCTGTGTACACTGTGCATAGGCAGAAGGCTGCTATACAGACCTTGTGAAAAATGAGAAAAGAGAAAGGGAGAAAAAGCGCGCCATGTACCACCTGAGGAAGATAGTTCACTATCGAAACGCTTTGTGGAAAGGGCTCATTAAATTTATTTTTTAGTCCTAAAATTTTTTTCACTTCTAGTGTTCATTCTTTTAGCGCCCTATAGACCGCTTTTTTATTTAATTTGGACCACTCCTGAAAAATGAGGGATACCTGGTTGCAGGTTTACTAGTCTTCTAGTCACAACCTCCTACTGATAAAACAAAGATTTTATCAAAACACCAGCAAGCAGCCCAGAAAGTGACACATCGCTGGAATCAGGGTCTCTGTCTCTACATCATGCTGCTCTCGGAATATATGGCAAAAACCTAGTGACAGATTCCCTTTAAGCTCTCATCTCTAGTGATCAGGACCCTAGAATTTTCTTCTGAGGTGGGTTTCCCTTTAGCTCTGCACCTACCTAGCGTCACTGCATGGCTGCGGAAATAAAAAAATAAAAAAATAAATCTTTCTGAATTCTGAAGAGAAGGAGCAGTTGTGGAGTGTCAATGTGGCACCCCAGGGGTCTGGTTTCCACAGTAATGTAATGTTATGTCTGAGAGCAGGTGGGAGGTCCTTTGGTCAGGGATCCTGTGCATGCCACACCTCCTGCCCAGTCTTGGGAGGGGAAGAACTTCCCCTATGTAAACCTGGGGCTGAAGCAGGGTTAGTCAGTCAAGGAGAGTAGAGAAAGAGAAGCAGCATAGGAAGAAACAGCAGAAGCTCAGTGGGAGCAATACTACTACAAGCCAGGGGCTGGCAGCTGCAGAGCTCGCCCTGACTGAGAAGATTTCTTACCGGACCCGGCGTCCGAGGCTGTGGGGACTAACTCTGACCCAGCAGCAGAAGCCGACCGGCAGGGGATTTCAGGTCCCCAGGCCCAGAAACCCGAAGGCACGGTCACACGCGTGGGACCAGCACCGCCATCGTGGAGCGGAAGCCATTAGAAGGCCCCGAGTCACCGGCCATACGGGTGAGCACCACACGGTACACTCAGGGACGTGGGCTACTTATATCCGCTTCTAGCAAGGTAGCCAGAAGAGTACAGTCAGTTTGGGAGGCCTACAACTCCGCCTGGCCAGGGGAGATCCCATCTGCTCAAGGACTGACCAGGCCCCGTTCGCTAGCAAGTACTCCGGGAGGGTCTATCGTTGTTACCAGTAAAGACCCTGAATTACACCGCACCGTCTCTGAGTGGTTCCTGCTACCCCCATCATCCACATCTGCTGCCCTGAGGCCATACCCCTCCCGTTGGGGGTTATACCATCTACGCTGCACCATCCATCCACCGGCCTCAGCGGACTGTCCTGCAGCGGCAGCTCCATAGCTGCATTCAACGGGTGGCGTAGTCGTACACATCTACCGCTGATACATCGCCGCTCAGTTTGACTCCCTGGGCACGGACCGGGTCCCCGCCACGAGACTACAACCCTCAAGCGATCCGGCTCCGGGTAAGCTCCCGCGTGCGCAACGCAGCGCGACACAGGCCCAGGGGCGCGTCAACTTTGGCGTAGTCGGCAGGATTTCGTGCCCGCAACCACCGGGTACTGCGTGCCTGAAAAAGAGACTTTTCAAACTTACCTGTGGTGAAGATTCCCGCCATCCGGCGCCATCTTCAGCCTTCTTCCCGCCATCGGTGAAGTTTCCCGCCATCCGGCGCCATCTTCTGCCTTCTTCCCGCCATCCGTGGAGTTTTCCCGCCATTGGACGCCATCTTGAGGACGCCGCGCGGGAAGAAGAGGGGCGTGGACTCCGAAAGCGCGCGAGAACTGAAGCCCCGCCTCACGTCCGGACGTTGCGTAAGGTCCTGGAAGGAGCCCAGCAGACGCCGACGTCACAGGAGCGCGACGGAAGGTCCTCAACCCTGACGATCCACTGCGGAGCCGCGGCCTACGGAAGAGGATCATCACAAGGTAGGCCACGGTTCACTAGGGGGGAGGAAGATGTCGGATACGGAGGAGAGCTTCACTGCCTCAACCCCCGCCAGCGCTACCGCTGCTGCAGTTATGCCCTTCACCATGCCCTATATCCCGGGAGCAGCTTGGCTACCCCAGTACTCAGGGGAGTCACATACCCTGCATGACTTTAGAGAAAAGCTGGATAGCCTCTTCCAGGTGTACCCCCTCACAGAAGAGCAAAAAGTGAGCATCCTGGTGGCCCAACTAACCGGGGCAGCCAAAAGGGAAGTAAAATCCTGGCCACCTGGGAGGAAGACTGTCGCAGGGATACTAACCCGGCTGAAGGACACCTTTGATACCCGCACCTCAGCCGAGATTAAGCTTAGATTCTACGGGTGCAAGCAGCGAGCGCATGAGAGTATAAGGGACTATGCACTAAACCTACAAGAGGCCCTGAGGGCCATTAAGCAGACCGACCCTGATGGAGTGGGAAACGAGGACAGGCTGTTGACCGAACAGTTTATAGAGGGACTGTATTGTAATACCCACCGAACCCAGTTGCGGGCAATGGCCTTACAGGATCCCCATCTGGGCTTTGCACAGTTCAAGGACAGAGCCATCCGGGTGCTCCGAGAACCGGCACCGGGTGGCGTTGTGACCCACAAGCGCCCTGCTATCACTTACCACCAGGAGGCGGCGCCCTTGTCGGCAGGGCCTGTGGGAGCTGATGCGCAGGCTTTGGACAATGACCCGGCTCCAGACCTACACCATCAGGTCCAAGAGCTAGCTAAGAGCGTTGCTGCGCTAACCCGAACTGTGCAGTCTTTACAGGCTTCCACCCCAGGGAAGATCCAGCTGGCATCCGGACCGGAGGACATCCCGTGGCGTCGACCAAGGAGGACCCCACCGGCCAGAGGAAGACCCAGTGACCGATACAGCGAGGACGGACGACCCATCTGCCGCCGCTGCAATCAACCCGGACATATGGCAAGGTACTGTTCTTTAAACGGGCACAACCTGGGGTAGAGGGCCAACCCCCAGGAAAAAGATCACCAGGCCCATCGAACTGGCGCGACAGATATGTGGGAGGACGTCCAGTCTTGCCTGTGGTACTGGATGGCATTCCCATGAGTGCCCTACTGGACACCGGGTCACAGGTCACCACCATCCCGTACGTGCTCTTTAAGCAGTACTGGAATGACTCGGATATTACCCGCTACCCTGACGACGACTTGAGTATCATCGCCAGCAATGGCCAGCCCGTGCCACAGATCGGATTTAAAGAGGTGACCATCAAAATCGGTAGAGTCGAACTGGCAGCACAGGGACTGATCATTGTAGATATTGACAAACATGAGAGTCACCCAAAAATAACTCTAGGAACTAATGTAATTGAAAATTGTCTTGCAGAGGTGATTTTCCTTTTACAGCAGGTTGCCAAGAACGCCAGCTCCGGCGAGCAGCGGGTGCTCCAGAAAGAGATCCAGGCACTGATGCGACGGCAACAGGTGGAACTCTCCGGCGGTGAGATTGGTAGCGTAAGAATGTGTGACCCTTTTCCTATTGCCATGCCCCCAAAAAGTGAAATGATGATTTGGTGCCGGGCAGCTATTGGTCTGAGAGGTAGAGATTATGGTAGGCAATGGTAGAACCAGTTTACTCGGACAGTAGGCCCACCATTTTGACAGCACGGGGGGTGGTTGATGTACGCCATGGGAGGGTGCCCGTTCGCATAATAAATATCGGGGAGAGGGAAGTGTACCTGCCCCGGTATGCCACGCTAGCCAAATTATATACCATTAACCAAAATTCTATACAATCTGTGGAACCCTTGCCTCCATCTCACCCGGAGGAAGGTAACGGCTCTAAGAAAAACATGGAGGACTGGTGTCAGCAACTACATCTGGGTACTGACTCCACTCCCGCACACCAGAAACAAGGAGTCTATCGGGTGGTTCAAGAGTACGAGAGAGTGTTCAGTAAACACCCGTTAGACTTCGGGCGAGTCAAGGGGGTAGAACACCACATCCCCACGGGAGACCATCCTCCTATAAAAGAGAGGTATCGACCCGTACCCCCTGCCCACTACCAACACGCCAAGGGGATGCTTAGAGACATGAAGGAGGCTGGGGTGATCAGGGATAGCTGTAGCCCCTGGGCAGCTCCACTAGTCTTAGTCAGAAAAAAAGACAACACCATGAGGATGTGTGTAGATTACCGGAAAATCAACCGTATCACACACAAGGATGCGTACCCCTTGCCAAGGATAGAGGAGTCATTGGCTGCTTTAAGATCTGCTAACTTCTTCTCTACCTTGGATCTCACTAGCGGGTACTGGCAGGTTCCTGTAGCAGAGGCGGACCGGGAGAAGACCGCATTCACCACCCCGATGGGACTTAGCGAGTTCACCTGCATGCCGTTCGGACTCTGCAACGCACCAGGAACCTTCCAACGACTAATGGAGTGTTGTCTGGGCCACAGAAACTTCGAGACGGTCCTGTTGTACCTGGACGATGTCATCGTATATTCCAAGACGTATGAGGACCACCTGAAACACCTGGCGGAAGTGTTCGAGGCTCTGGCGAGTTACGGCCTAAAGGTGAAACCCTCCAAGTGTCACCTCCTGAAACCAAAGGTGCAGTACCTGGGACACGTGGTGAGCGCTGACGGAGTGGCTCCCGACCCTGATAAGATCACCGCAATTAAGGAATGGCCAAGCCCCTCCAGCGTAAAAGAAGTGCGGCAGTTCCTCGGGTTGGTAGGCTACTACAGAAGGTTTATTCCCGGTTTCACCAAAAAGGCAGCACCTATGCAGGACCTCCTGATAGGCCAGTCCCGGAAGGCCAAGAACCAGAAGCCGCCCTTCAAATGGGAGGAGCTGGAAGAAGAGTCCTTCCGCCAGCTGAAGATGGCCCTCACGGGGGACGAAATCCTGGCGTACCCGGATTATAGCCAGCCCTTTATCCTCTACACCGACGCCAGTAACATCGGGCTAGGAGCCGTACTGTCCCAGATCCAGCAGGGGAAGGAACGAGTAATCGCCTACGCCAGCCGAAAACTGCGACCCACCGAAAGGAACCCCGAGAATTACAGCTCATTTAAGCTAGAGATCCTGGCCGTAGTATGGGCAGTCACCGAGCGCTTTAAGCATTACCTCGCTTCTTCCCGGTTCACCGTGTACACGGATAACAACCCGTTGACACACCTGGACACGGCAAGACTCGGTGCCCTGGAGCAGAGGTGGATGGCCCGTCTGTCCAACTACGAGTTCACAATCAAATACCGGGCCGGACGCTCCAATACCAACGCGGATGCCCTGTCCAGGATGCCCAACCTGCCGGACGAAGGAGAAGATCCGGAGGGACTGGAAGAAGTTGAACTCCCTGCGTTCCACCGTCATGGGACTATCCAGTATTCCCACCGGGTAAGGAGTAAGCAGGCTGTTACGTTGAACCCCTTACCTCACTACAACTGGGCGGAAACGCAAGACAGCGACCCTGCCGTCCGACTGGTGAAGGAGATGCTGACTCGCCCGGAGGCTTGCCTTGAACCAGACGCTCCGGAGGAAGCCAAACAACTATGGGCAGAGAAGAGTCGACTGTTCCTTTACAAGGGGAAGCTGTGCCGCAGAATGGTTAACTCCCGGACGCATGAACTACTCTGGCAAGTAGTAGTGCCACAAAGAGACGCAGCCATGGTGATGGAGGCATACCACGACGGAGCTGGACACTTCGGGTGGAAGAAGCTGGAGTTCCTGCTGCGCGAGCGATTCCACTGGGTAGGCATGAGGGGAACCATTGAGAAGTGGTGCAGAGACTGTGGCCCGTGCAACCTGAGAAGGAAGGACCGCGCCAGCCAGAAGACTCCCCTGCAGTCCATCGTCACCCGGCAACCGTTGGAACTGGTAGCCTTGGATCATGTAAAACTGACCCCAAGCAGAAGTGGCTACGTCTACGCGTTAACCATCGTGGATCATTACTCCCGGTTTCTGGTTGTCGTCCCCGTCAAGGACTTAACGGCTCAAACAGCAGCTAGAGCCTTCCAGCAGCACTTTTGCCGTCCACACGGGTACCCGGACCGAGTGCTGACGGACCAGGGACCTGCCTTTGAAGCGGAGGTCTTCCAGGAATTCTGCAATCTGTATGGCTGCCGGAAGATAAGGACGACACCCTACCATCCGCAAACTAATGGACTTTGTGAGAAAATGAACCAGGTGGTAATGGATCTTCTAAAAACGTTGCCCCTGGAAGAACGCAGTCTGTGGCCTGAGAAGTTGCCCGATCTGGTGGACCTATACAACCACATCCCGGTAGGTTCCACCAACTGTACCCCGGCTTACCTAATGAGGGCAAGACCTGGTAAGTTACCTGTTGACCTGGAAATGGGAGTCCTGACACCCGAGGACACTTCACCAGAAACAGACTGGGACACAGAGAGGCAGCAGCAGTACCGGAGAGTACAGGAGAGCGTGGAGCGAAGTCTCTGTCAGGCTAGGGAAAGACAAGAGAAAACTTACAACCAGTATGCTCCCGCTGTTCCCCTGGTACCCGGAGAGCAGGTCTTGAAGAGGAAGAGACGGCTCCACAAGTTGGACGACCAGTGGGAGAAGGACCCATACACCGTACTGCCCTCAAGCCACGAGAACCCGAAGGTTTGTACCATCAGTAAAGACGGAGGGGAAACCACAGCCATTGTATCCCGGGACCACCTGAAGAAGTGTCCCGAACAACTGAGGAACCCTGAAGAGGAACAAGAAGACCATCGACCCGTAGAGGAAAGGGAAGATATGGTTAGTACTGTGCTCGGGGACTTCCCTCGGTCTTGGACTCAAGTCAATGGTGCAGTTGTGGTACCCGTACTCACCTTCCTCCAACCAGCATCCCAAGCACCTACGGAGCAACAGGTAGAGCTGGAAGAACAGCCGGTCCAGGAGGCAGAAGACTCCACACAAGCAGAACAGGAGGATCAACCCTCTGCTTATAGTGAGCCTGCCGTACCCCTAGTGAGACAAAGAGCCGGTAGACAGCTGCCCAGTTTACCCTTGACAGCTCCTACACCCTGTAGTTCAGGGCCAGACAGTCAGCTCCGTAGGTCCACTAGGGCCACTAGAGGCCAGTTACCCGCACGCTGGAGGATTTGAAGTGTATAAATTGTTTTATTTATGTTTACCTGTGTATTGTTGCTTGTGTATAATTTTGTGTTTCCAGTTACTTTTAGGAATCCTTGGTGGATTACCGGGAATCCTTGTACATAGTTGGAACGTAACCCAGGATGGACTAGAGACTGTTAAGGACTCGGGGTAGGACAGACCCCTACCTGGTTACGTCTCCCTGTTTTGGTGAAATGGACACCTTGCTTTTCTTCAAAACTGCACCCGGTTGCGGGCACGCCGTAACCATCGTTATGTGTTTTCTTATTGTATTATTATTGTTTATATCTTGTTATGTTTTTCTAAAATATGTTTAGTCCCGGAGTACTAAATTTTACTAGGGGGGAATGTGGCACCCCAGGGGTCTGGTTTCCACAGTAATGTAATGTTATGTCTGAGAGCAGGTGGGAGGTCCTTTGGTCAGGGATCCTGTGCATGCCACACCTCCTGCCCAGTCTTGGGAGGGGAAGAACTTCCCCTATGTAAACCCGGGGCTGAAGCAGGGTTAGTCAGTCAAGGAGAGTAGAGACAGAGAAGCAGCATAGGAAGAAACAGCAGAAGCTCAGTGGGAGCAATACTACTACAAGCCAGGGGCTGGCAGCTGCAGAGCTCGCCCTGACTGAGAAGATTTCTTACCGGACCCGGCGTCCGAGGCTGTGGGGACTAACTCTGACCCAGCAGCAGAAGCCGACCGGCAGGGGATTTCAGGTCCTCAGGCCCAGAAACCCGAAGGCACGGTCACACGCGTGGGACCAGCACCGCCATCGTGGAGCGGAAGCCATTAGAAGGCCCCGAGTCACCGGCCATACGGGTGAGCACCACACGGTACACTCAGGGACGTGGGCTACTTATATCCGCTTCTAGCAAGGTAGCCAGAAGAGTACAGTCAGTTTGGGAGGCCTACAACTCCGCCTGGCCAGGGGAGATCCCATCTGCTCAAGGACTGACCAGGCCCCGTTCGCTAGCAAGTACTCCGGGAGGGTCTATCGTTGTTACCAGTAAAGACCCTGAATTACACCGCACCGTCTCTGAGTGGTTCCTGCTACCCCCATCATCCACATCTGCTGCCCTGAGGCCATACCCCTCCCGTTGGGGGTTATACCATCTACGCTGCACCATCCATCCACCGGCCTCAGCGGACTGTCCTGCAGCGGCAGCTCCATAGCTGCATTCAACGGGTGGCGTAGTCGTACACATCTACCGCTGATACATCGCCGCTCAGTTTGACTCCCTGGGCACGGACCGGGTCCCCGCCACGAGACTACAACCCTCAAGCGATCCGGCTCCGGGTAAGCTCCCGCGTGCGCAACGCAGCGCGACACAGGCCCAGGGGCGCGTCATCTATATAATAGATGTAGAGAAGTGGGATGACGGCGGCCTGTGCTGAGCATTGCCCGGCTGATCGGGTGATGACTGATGGGTCACATGAATGAGTTATTACAGCAGAAACCGCACCCGTCCTGATAACTATTCCTGCAAGGAACCGGCCGTCCCTAACCCTGCAGCTACATAATAGAGATGCAAAGAAACAAGGAGAAAGAAAGGATGCAATGACAGGGATCACCAAGGAATAGCAAAAATATAGAATTTTATTAAAGACTAAACATACAAGACATGTTAAAAAAAACAACTAAAAAGCAACAATTGCCCCAATGAATAACAAAACCATTGCAAGGTACTGATATGGTTAATCCTCACATATATATGCCCAACTAGTCACAGAAAATCTCAATATATGACTACAGACTGCCCACCACAATATAATAAAGAGCAAGGCAGCAGCAAAGTATCTATTCACAAAGGCAATAATATCCAAATAAGCCTATAAAAATAGTGCCCATTATATAACCCCACAATGAAACCTGCCGCTGACACAATCGCCCCAAATGTGAAACAATACAATTGGATTGCTAAAAGAGCAAGCTAACGCTGTTAGGTCGGGCAGTAGAAAAAAATGATGTAACTACACCTGAACCATCAGGCAACCTACAGAAATGTGCATGGAGGATGTTGTTTTTACATAAGAGTTATGTATACAGAAAAGCTATATGTCCTATACAGGAAAAGTGTGGGATGAGGAGCTTACAAGACCACTAAAGTAAGACATTCACAAGCTCCTTCTGTATACTCCCTGGTGCCGGGGGTCCGACCCCACTGATCTTACACTGAGAATGTATGGAACTCCTGTAATGTCACCCTTCTTTTCTACAATGTAATCAAGGCATATTTATATGTCTGAACAAGACTTGTATCGACCCATAAAAGAAAAGAGCCCCAGCTCCACCATACTGAATCCCTGCACAGCGACGCTATCAGCCGTGCAGGGACACAACGCAGCTGCCGTCACTTATATAATGGCCGAATGTGCAGGGGAAAGCCACAACGGACCTCATTGTTCTGAAGGCTGCAGCGTATCCGAGCTATATGTGATACTACTCTGACATAGGGAAAGGGACAAAAACCCTTCAAATAGCAGGGAGTGACGTCTGATTAATATTTAGATTTGTATTGAACATAAAACCACAATCTTAGGACCATTACATACATTACCAGACTACTTTATAGATGATCAATTGCCAGCACAAGTTATATTACGCCCAAAATATCTCTGCAGCACCACCAAATTGCTGTATGAAAAATATGAGGAGTTATAGAAGTGTATTATCTGTACAGGTCCATATATCAGCCACTATTATGTGAAATATGTAATAAAATACACTATTATACATTATTAATGTTCTGTCCCTTTAACATTCTGTCACCATGGTAACGACAGTCATACTCAGCCAATAGGATTGCTCGGTTTGAATTTGAAAAAAAAAAAAACCTCCTATGTGGTCAGTTTGTTCCATCTCATCTGAGTGTGAAGACAGACACCTGCGATCAGCGAGAGATTCTAGGTATAAGACGTGATATAATCTAATGGACGGAGCCACATCCCATCACACGCACTCAGCGACCACAACTGACAGGAATCAGCCCATTTACCAGAGGAGAAGTCATTATTCCCCAACACATGATACGCTGAGACACCAGTGGGGGGCGCCACACTCATCACATCTCCCATCTGGAAGGATCCAGCGATCACTTCTAATGGGGGTCACTGCCCTTTTTTGGTGATTGCTGGAGTTTCCCGCGGTCGGACCCCACTGATCTATCAGTCGTCACCGAGCCCAGGGATAAGGGGATGACTTGTTCCATCTGATAATTCCCCTTTAATGAAGCTCAGATACAGAACAGTAAATATCCTACACATTTCCCAATTTGCCCTTTCCCCAGCAGAGCCACCGAATTATTTATAGCCAATGTTTCTAAGACCAAAGAAATATCAGCCAATCCCCAAACCCTCTGCTGACGCCTCCTGAGGTTTTATAGATTTTGGATACATTTCTACAAGAGAAGATATCAGCGGACACCATGGGGATGGAGTATTCTGCCAGCGTTGGACCCGGTAGTATCCATCACTCACTCACCGTTCTCTATACTCTTGTTACATGGCTTTCTGGGGCTTTCATTAAACAGACTCATCTGTGGGGACATTTTCTTTCCTTTAATGCATATACTTGGTGGTAAATATTTTTCTGAGTTTTATTGAAAATTGTGCACAGTTTGCCTCCTGTACCCTCTGTGCTGTACTGTCTATTGCTGGCTGCAGAACTAGTTAACTGAGAATCCATCAGTGAGCTCCTTCTGACAGTCTTAACATACATACGTCCTCTTTGTACGGTGAGGATTGCTCCTAATATCTGGTTGTGTTTTCTGCAGATTACATCAGTCCTGAGGAACAGCTGAGGAGACTGGCATATTGTGTGAAGTTTCTCCCTTCTCCCCTCTACAAGAAGGAGGTCAGTGAGACGACTCAGGGCAACGCTACGGCCTCTTCTATAAGGTAGCTGTGTATTCGGATCTTCCTTGTAGCCTCCTAACTTCATCTCTTCTCTTCCAGCGCCTTATGCCGACCAACCCCATTGCCCAAAGAAGATGCATCGAAGAGTATAAAGCCAGGGAGAAAAGGAAGAGGGAAGAAAGGCGCAAGGAACTAAAAGAACGGCGCAAGTACCTGGATGAAGAGGAAGACGAGGAAGAAGAGAAGGAAGAAGAGGAGAAAGCAGCAAAGAAGATAAAGCTGGACATCATGGATTTAAGACAGAAGACACTAAAAGAACTGTGCGCCTACCTGGATGAAGAGGAAGAAGAGGAAGAAGAGAAAGAAGAGAAAGAAGAGAAAGCAAAGAAGATGAAACTCCACATCAAGATCCCTAGGGGGGAAGTGACGGCCAAAGGCCAGAAAAGAAGACAACCGATCCCAACAACAAGAAGGAAGAAGGAGAACCAGACCAACTTCCGCCAGTACATCAACCGGTATTTGAGAGGAAAGAGGAACATCATGTGGACCATCCTGCTGGAACCTCTCTGCCGATAACATCACATACGGCAATACCGGCTGGTAAGTATCAGACCACCAAATAACAGCAGGATAGTGTAATATAGTGGTAGTGTATCAGTATTAGTGTAATAAGAGTAATAATACTAGTGATAATAGTAAGAAATAAATAAAATAGTAATAAAATAACAGTAGTAATAGTAGTAGGTAGAATAGCAGTGTGATCCAGGGTCCAAGGACTGATCGCCTTTTCTCGGGGTCAAGAAGGAATTTTTCCCCTGTGACACAAATTGGCTGAAGGTGTCCAGGGGTTTTTGCCTTCTTCTGGATCAATACTGTAGTTATAGGGTAGTATTAGTAGTGATAGGAAAGAATAATAATAATGTAAAAATATAGCAGGTTATTAATAATAAGAAGAATATTAAATAGCTATATTTATAAAAATAAAAACATAAATTAAAATAACTCCAGTAGTACAATAAGTAATATATTAATTATACAACTAATAATAACATTATTAGGTTTGATCCAGGGTCCTAGGACTGATCGCCTTTTCTCGGGGTCAAGAAGGAATTTTTCCCCTGTGACACAAATTGGCTGAAGGTGTCCAGGGGTTTTTGCCTTCTTCTGGATCAATACTGTAGTTATAGGGTAGTATTAGTAGTGATAGGAAAGAATAATAATAATGTAAAAATATAGCAGGTTATTAATAATAAGAAGAATATTAAATAGCTATATTTATAAAAATAAAAACATAAATTAAAATAACTCCAGTAGTACAATAAGTAATATATTAATTATACAACTAATAATAACATTATTAGGTTTGATCCAGGGTCCTAGGACTGATCGCCTTTTCTCGGGGTCAAGAAGGAATTTTTCCTCAGTGACACAAATTGGCTGAAGGTGTCCTGGGGTTTTTGCCTTCTTCTGGATCAACACTCTAGGTATAGGGTAGTATTAGTAGTGATAGGAAAGTAGAATAATACTGTAATAAGATAGCAGGATGTTAATAATAGTAAGAATATAAAAATAATTATAGTGTTGTTTTGATTATTTTAAGTAGTTATAGAAAAGTTAGAATAGCAAAGTAATAAGATAGCAGGACATAAATAATATATAATCTATAAAAAGTACAAAAACCTAAATTAAAATACTAATAACTGCAGTAGCAGTACAATTAGTTGTGTAATATTAATAAGAATTATTAATAACTAGTAATAACATTATTAGATTTGATCCAGGGTCCTAGGACTGATCGCCTTTTCTCGGGGTCAAGAAGGAATTTTTCCCCTGTGACACAAATTGTCTGAAGGTGTCCTGGGGTTTTTGCCTTCTTCTGGATCAACACTAAGTATAGGGATTTTAGTAATACCATTATCATAAACACAAGAGTAATAAAAAATTATAAAACTAATTAAAAAATGAATTATAACAGGTACAATTGATTGCATTAGTACAGTAATAATAAACATTAAAAATGGTGGTCCCAGTTAGTAAGTTAGTGTAGTGTTAGTGTAGGGACCCATCTGAAGAGGTCGCCTTGACGGTGGCAGATGGGCTCGCACAATTTGCTCAAAGTGTGCGCTAAGAACCTCATATTTCTATGTACAGGAGATCTAGCAGTAATACCATTCAGGAGATAGGTATTTGTGTACACACATTTTGTTATATACTTTTGCGCCGCACACAGGGCAGGTATACAGGTACAGGATGCTCATATGTAGTGAGAGTGTTGCAGTAATATTATAACTGGGCCTTAAGGGTAAAATGTTGATAACTACAGGTCCTGGAAACACATCAGAAACTAGAACCTGTAAGTAACTGGTTCCCTGCTAGTGATTAATATGTAAAGGGCAGTCTGGTACCAGGACCCGCGTTATAGGACACATTATCATCAGGCAGGTGCAGTCAGGACTCTTACAAGATCTGCGGCAGTCGTGTGGCGGTATAACACAGTCCCGCTCCTGCCTCAGGCGCCAGCAGTGGAGCCAACCCTGATCCTGGCAGCTTAACCCCTTATATGACACAGTCAGTGGCTTTCACAGCATTTAGGCACTTAAGACCGGAGAGGGAGGCGCGATCATGGTGCCGATGAGTTTCTATGGCAGCCGAGATCTAACAATGGACCCCATGACGGCCATCTTACTGCTCTTATTAGTCCCGGCTGAGGAGAGGTCTATGAGGACACCGGTCAGAGTTATGTCGCCTGCTCTGCAGCTATTAGAAATATCTAGGGCTGATTAGTTTGCTATCTGTAAATCGGATCTAGCCCTGCCCCCCCCAGCAGCACTGGGCTACCACTGGTGTGATCAGGGCTATTGGGCTCCTAGATTGGGCAGAGGAGCTCAGTCTTCAGCAGGAGCTGGCTGAGGAGAGCGGAGCGACTTGCATGGGGCTGCTGCACAAGAAGCAGCTCACAAGGTGGAGATTTATCCGGAGACGTGGTACCCGGGCTGTCATCTGCTTTGCAGGCTGCATAGTCGCTGCCTCCTAGGACCCGAACTTCACCCCTAACAGGCACAGCAGAGCTCGGACAGCTGCAAGTGCCGGAGAGTGGCTGATTAGTGACTGCTGTGTCTCCTGCACTCAGATAAGAGCGGTACAGAGCGGGGGCTCAGTAATGGTGAATACGGGAAGTGTCCACCCCTCACATGCCCTATATGTGGCCCCCAGAGGTAAAGTCTTCCCTGTACCCAGCGTCTCCTCCCGCCTTCACTGCTGGCGTGCGCCATTGCTTAGAGGGGATGTCTGAAGATAACAAGTTACATACATAGTAACATAGTTTTTAAGGTTGAAGGAAGACTAAGTCCATCTAGTTCAACCCATAGCCTAACATGTTGATCCAGAGGAAGGCAAAAAAAAACCCTGTGGCAAACACTAAGCTCCACATTGGGGAAAAAAATTCCTTCCCGACTCCATACGACAATCAGACTAGTTCCCTGGATCAACGCCCTATCATGGAATCTAGTTTTTGCAACCTGTAATATTATACTTTTCAAGAAAGGAATCCATGCCCTTCTTAAATTTTATTAGTGAATCACTCATTACAACATCATGAGGCAGAGAGCTCCATAGTCTCACTGCTCTTACAGTAAAGAATCCCCGTCTGTGATTATGATTAAACCTTCTTTCCTCCAGACGTAGAAGATGCCCCCTTGTCCCCGTCTCTGGCCTCAGAGTAAAAAGATCAGTAGAAAGGTCTTTGTACTGTCCCCTCATATACTTGTACATAGTAATAAGATCACCCCTAAGCCTTCGTTTTTCCACAGTAAATAACCCCAAGTGTAATAACCTGTCTTGGTATTGCAGACCCCCCAGTCCTCTAATAACCTTGGTCGCTCTTCTCTGCACCCGCTCTAGTTCAGCTATGTCTTTCTTATACACCGGAGACCAGAACTGTACACAGTATTCTAAGTGTGGTCGCACTAATGACTTGTATAGAGGTAAAATTATCTTCTCCTCATGAGCATCTATGCCTCTTTTAACGCATCCCATTATTTTATTTGCCTTTGCAGCAGCTGCCTGACACTGGCCACTAAACATGAGCTTGTCGTCCACCAATACACCCAGGTCTTTTTCAGTGACAGATTTATCCAGTGTTTTACAATTAAGCATATAATTATACATTTTATTTCCTCTGCCCAAGTGCATTACCTTACATTTATCCCCATTAAAGCTCATTTGCCATTTATCAGCCCAAGCTTCTAGTTTACATAGATCCTCCTGTAATATAAAATTGTCCTCCTCTGTATTGATTACCCTGCAGAGTTTAGTGTCATCTGCAAATATTGAAATAGTACTCTGTATGCCCCCTACAAGGTCATTAATAAATATGTTAAAAAGAAGGGGGCCCAATACTGACCCCTGTGGTACCCCACTGTTAAATGAGACCTAGTCTGAGTGTTTTCCATTAATAACCACCCTTTGTTTCCTATCACTGAACCAATTCTTAACCCACATACATATATTTTCCCCTATCCCCATTGTTCTCATTTTATGTATCAACCTTTTGTGTGGAACCGTATCAAAAGCTTTTGAAAAGTCCATATACACAACATCCACTGCATTTCCTTGGTCCAGTCCAGAACTTGCCTCCTCATAAAAATTGATCAGATTAGTCTGACAGGAACGGTCCCTTGTAAACCCATGTTGATATTGGGTCATGAGGCTATTCTTCTTCAGATACTCTATTATAGAATCTCTTAGGAAACCCTCCAGGATTTTTCCCACAGTAGAGGTTAAGCTTACCGGCCTATAATTTCCAAGTTCGGTTTCTGTCCCCTTTTTGAATATTGGCACCACATTTGCTATACGCCAGTCCTGTGGTACAGACCCTGTTATTATGGAATCTTTAAAGATTAAAAATAATGGTCTATCTATGACATTACTTAATTCCTGCAGTACTCGCGGGTGTATCCCATCCGGGCCTGGGGATTTGTCAACTTTAGTTATCACTTATCCACAGGCTCAGTGATCACTTACTGATCGTGGGGTCTGACCACTGCGAACCATCGTCTGATCGGGAAGGAACGGAAAGTCAGGGAACAACTGCAGCTCCATTCATTCTCTATGGGGCTCTGGAAAAAGCCGAGCTCAGCACTTGGATGCCACATAAGGAATGAATGGAGCAGATCCTGGAGTAATAACATGTCCTCCTCAGCTTTCTGTCTGTGTAAGTGGCTCAGCCCTCGTCTCCCCTTCTGTTCCCAACTTCTCTTTTGTTCCCTATGGACTTTCTCTCAGTCCTCTGCAGCCATTATGTGTGTAGACAACTTCAAAAAGAAAAAGTAGCAGAACATCAGTCATCTAATAATCCACGATATTCAGGGGGGAAAACAAAACGGTGATGTTCTTACACAGTCGCCTCCTCTTGAGCTGATGAAGATGTCGGTGGCAGCACATTGCGGTTTGTGTTCTCTGCCTGAATATCGCGGATTATGTGACGTCCTGCAGCTTCTCATCATCCATGTTGGGCTGTTGGACGACGTGTGGACGTGTTAACTCTCGCCTGGACACACTGTCTCATCAGGAGCTGCTTCCACTCGCACACTTACTACCCCGGCGCCGCCGCTGCACAGCAATACCATAGCATCCCTTCCCGGTCCCCGTCTCTCCGCCCCGCCTCGTTTTGGCGGAGATCCCGGTCAGGCACGGGGCTTCACTAACCAGTGCACTCTGCACTTCGAACTTTTGGCACATCAGTTTTCCACCGACTGAGCCAAAGTAGCCTTCATCATGTCCCATCTCACGGGGGAGGCGCTGGCTTGGCTAAATCCTCTATGGGAGAGAGGAGATTCCCTGGTGTCCAACCTGCCAGCCTTTCTCACGGCTTTCCGGAAAGTCTTCGACGAACCAGGACGGAAGACCTCATCCGCCTCATCTCTGCTATGCCTCCGTCAAGGAAGTCTCACCGTGGGCCAATATGCCATACGGTTCCGTACCCTTGCTTCGGAGCTTGCCTGGGATAACGACGCCCTGGTGTCCGTCTTCTGGGAGAGTCTGTCCGGCCGTATTAAAGATGAACTCGCCGGTCGGGACATTCCTACCACTCTCGACGACTTAATAACACTCGCCACCCGGATTGACATCCGGTTCCAGGAGCGCACCAAAGAGGTCACCCGTGAGAGGAGGTTTCCACGCCTTGCCCCTACCTTTCAGAAACCCGTCACTTCCTCCGTTCCTCCTCAGGCGCACTCACCCGAGCCTATGCAGGTCGACCAGACCAAGATGGTCAAAACCCGTCAAGAATTACGCCGTGCCGAGGGGAGCTGCTTCTACTGTGGCAGTAAGGAGCACCGGATCCGTTCCTGCCCGGAGAGGTCGGGAAACACCTGTGTCTAGGATCGCTCAGAGAGGTCGTCCTAGACAAGAGTAAACCCTCTCCATCTCTGATGCTGTCGGTCTCTATCATCTGCGGGGAGAACAGTTTCTGTGAACTAGCTCAACTTGACTCTGGAGCTGCCGGAAATCTCATTTCTCTATCCCTGGTAGAGAAATACCACATTCCCACCAAACCCCTGGATGTACCCTTATCTGTCGCCTCCGTGGATGGGGGTCTCTTACCGCATCCCATTCAACTCATCACCGAATCCATAACTCTGCAGGTGGGAATGCTGCACTCTGAGAGCATCTTCTTCCATGTTCTGCCTGGACTCTCTCACGCCCTCTTGCTAGGCCTACCTTGGCTCCAGAAACATGCACCCATGCTTGATTGGCAGACCGGAGAAGTCCTTCGCTGGGGAGAGGACTGCCATAAGACTTGTTTAGTTCCCGTTCTTCCTGCCTGTCCTTCTCCTACCCCAGCCAATCTACCCGGCCTACAGGTTCCCTATTGGTCTTATGCGGATGTCTTTAATAAAAGAGAAGCAGAGACATTACCCCCTCATAGACCATACGATTGCCCAATCGACCTGATACCTGGCGCTACTCCTCCCCGTGGGCGTTTTTACCCTTTGTCCGCTGCTGAGACCCGGTCCATGTCTGAATATATTGAGGAGAATCTGGCCCGGGGATTTATCCGGAAATCTACCTCCCCGGCGGGAGCAGGCTTCTTCTTCGTCAAAAAGAAAGACGGCTCACTCCGTCTAGACATTAGAAACGTATCGTCACATTTAATGTCGGAGGTGTAGATCACTTTAAGAGAATTTCCGTCCCGTCCTGTAATGAGCCATGTGAGCTCCTTGTCTGATCAGGATAACAGAGGGGTGGAATGTATTTGTACACATGACAGATTAGTTGTTGGCTTCTCGGGTTTGGGCTTTGGACGCTGTAGGCCTCGTCTTTACAATGTACTGCCTCCTCTCTGTTTACAGCCTGGGAAGACACATGATAAGTTCAGGTAATATGATCTGTAGGAAAAAAATGGGTGAAGCCGGACTGCGGGACTAAGTTTAGATCAAGTGCGTCAGTAACCTTTATCTCACCAAACAGGTCACAGTCGTTCACGTTCATTTCAGATCTCACATGTACAAATACACATGAATGAGCACGGTCATGCACTGTGGACTTGTGGCCTGAGGCCACGGCCCCACTATCAGTAATCAGTCAGTATTTTTTCTCAGGAGTGGGAGCCAAAACCAGGAGTGGGTGATAAATGCAGAATTGGTGACTTGTTTCTATTAGACCGTTTCTCTGATTGTTCCTCACCTGGTTTTGGCTCCCACTCCTGAGAAAAAATACTGACCGAATACTGATAGATAGTGTGGCCAATCATCAGCGTCAGGCCACAGCCCCACTAACAAGTCCACCGGTGCTCATATAAAGCCTTTTCAAAAGGGCCGATACAAAGTGTACCAAGATGGTTGCTTATTGTCGGCAGCACGTCCTGTTTACATGGGCAGATGAGATGACTATAAACAATCCAATCAGGCGATGGATGAGTCTTTTTCTAAATAATACATTGTTCCTGGTTAATAATATTTTTTTAGGACTTGGACCTCCTAAAATTAGGACTTTAAAAATCCTAAATATTTTCACCGTGATAGTGATGCTCATAGTCAGTCTCCTCTCATATGCCACAGCAATTCCAACAGTAAAGCGTTGTCCCATACACAAGAGTACTTCAGCCGAGTGTCTCTGTGTTCTCTATAAGAGAACCGCAGTCCTACATCTTTGGTGATAAGCTATCTCCAGGGAAACAGAAGGATCAATAGTTCAAAATCGGACATGTCGGACACTTTAGAGGTATTCTCATCTCCAAAATCCTATCCCAATATGTAGTAGGTGTAATAATATTAGCAAATACCTACAATTATAAATGTAGGATAGTTCTTCTGACTAGCTATGTCACTTACCCCATGTGCAGGGCATTGCAGTAGCTTAGGTATTCATTGTTACGACCACTAAGCGTAACTATGTGTGGTCGTAACCATGGATGCCTAAGCTACTGCAATGCCTTGCACATGGGGTAAGCAACATTGCTAATCAGAAGGACTATACTACATTTCTAATTGGAGGTATTTGCTAATATTATTATTACACCTACTACATATTGGGATAGGATCTTGGAGATAGGAATACCCCTTTAACTTCCCCAACAATCAGTTGTCTGGGCCCCCATACACATTTGAGTTTCAGCTGAATCTGTCAATATCGGTGGGATAGGTCAACATTAGTCTAATATGTATGGTGGGCCTTCAGTTAGATATTTTGGTTCTAATACAGCTAAATATACCAGTAGAGTTTATACAATGGGCTCTGTGCTGCTTTATAATGGTCACCCCAGAGTTTGAAGCCCCCATAGATCCCAGTATACCACACAATAGAACATTTGCTGCATTTTACAACAGTTTGGCTTTTGTAGATCCTTATTTCCATAAAGAATGGATGCAGCCAAATATCCCAGAATACTAAGAATTATTTAGGAATGGTTCCTTGAATAGTCAGGTATTTTCTTTTTTTCCTCGATGTCCTGGAAAGAGGTGAAGGCTCAGCAGGAGAAGCTCCGAGATGATCATTCCATCATAATGTGTCATTGTCGAGTCTTCAGATGTGGTCCTCTCCCCGCGTGGGGTTTTCCTTTTAGGAGGAAGCTTTATATTTACCACGTCAGTGTTATGCATTGTTACTTATTTTTATGTTATGTGAATGTTTTATACACGAGAACATTGACCACTGAGCCTTTATTATAGAATTCTCGGTAAAGCTACTAAATATAGCCTAATGATTGTTATAGCAGAAGATGGAGTCCCTCAAGTTTAAAGGCCCCATCTATGCTATATAAGTCTGACAGTTATTTTAGGTAAAAAAACAGCAAGCTGAAATGTTCCTTCTTGTATCAATAGCGTGTCCTTGCTAAAAAGATAACGTGATTCTCCCTGGCCAGATGTTTCTTCTTGTAGTAATAATGTGTTCTTGCAGAAAGATGAAATGACCTTGCTAACTAGATAAGTCTAATTAAATATTTTAAAGCATACAGAAACTAGTTTTTTTCACTTGTTCAGCTAAACTGTATAATCGAACCATATATGGCAAATCCGTTTCCTGCCTTTAGGGTGTATATTAGCCCTGTGTTTTGTAATAAAGTTTTTAGAGTATGTTTAGACACAAACATCCTGTCCTGTGTCTTCATTCTCTCCGAGCTCGTAATCCAAAGGATAGAAGACCCAAAATTCAGTGACGACAGCTGGCGCCTCGAACAGGGACCTTGAGTTAATCTACCCAAGGGTGCTCGACCGGTCCGAGACGTGGGACGAGTGAAGCTCTCTGTTGGTGATATATACAGTGCTGAGGTAAGAATAACTGTTATATTCTACCTAATTATATCACTGCATAGAAGAGACTCCCTCACCCCCGAGCGGTCGGCTCCCCAGGTAATTCAACAGATTGTTGTCTGGCTCAGGTCCCTTTGAACCAGTAGAATCCCTCAGATAAATTGACAGTCCTGCCTTCTATCCTTTGGAGAATTTAATGAAAGTATGGATCCGATGATTGTGTTGTGGATGTGTCCCGGGATTGATGTTTTTGGTCTGTTTTTCTGGTTGGCGTATAAGTCCTAGAGAGGCTAGTAGTGGAATGGTTCAGAAACCTTTGTGGCCCATTGTCTAAGTGACTGAGGAGTCTCTTCTAGGTGAGGAGAACCGAAAAAAATGGAGAACCGAAAAAAATGGGGAACCAAAATGCCAAGGAAGGCATTATAGCCAAAGACTTAGTGGTACGCAGAGAAGGGAAACAGGCACTGATTGGAATTGACAAAATATTGTGTAAAGCGGGAATGAATGAGAATGGAGAGATGAATGGAGAGAAATGGAAATCCTTCTTTAACTCCTATCATGGATGGTTGAAAGATAAGGGTCTGTTGAAGACAGTAGATGTATGGATGAATGCATGCGCTTATTTTGAAGGAAAGATTGAAGAATTAGGAGACGGACGTTACAGACTGACAAAAACTGGAATGACAGATTTTCCTCCCTGTCCGCTCCCGACGTCACCCCCACCCCAGTACCAGAATTCCCAGGAACCTAAATGTTGGGTTTGCCCCAGATGTGGACAACAGAACCCCTTGACAGTAGACATCTGTGTGGCATGTGGAGGACCGAGACCCCACCCAGCTAGTCTATTCCCAATGAGGACGGTAGTTGTGCCAGGAGCACCAGCAGCAGCAGGGGGGGATGCAGTGGTTCCAGGTCAGGAAGCTCGTACAATGTTAATGTATAGACCATGGAGTCCTTCAGAGCAGTTGGCACTGATCTCCCAGCTGCCAGATCCGTCCCAGTCCCCTATGGGTTTTGCTAGAATGATCACCACCATACAGGATACGTATCATGCCACTAGAATAGTGCAGGGGGTAATTAAGGGAAAATTGGCAGATGAAGCCCGCTATGATAGGTTGATAGATGAGACAAAAAAACAGTATGCCAATAGGACCGGACCCGTAGATGCAGAATCTAATGATGCAGCAGCTGGAGTCCTATTCGCAGCAGCGTTGGTAAAAGCATGTCAAGACAGGCAAGCAGAAAAGCAAGTTACACTAGAAGATAGAGTGCAGGGAAAGGAGGAAGATCCTAAGGATTATTTCTATGCACTAAAGAAAACCTGGTCAGAAATGGGGTTCAACCCCGGGAATAAGACTAGTGAGAGGGTATTAGCAAGTGCTTTCATGAATGGACTAAAGAAAGAGATTGCAGAGAAGGTAAAAGCAAGTAGACCGGACTGGAGATCAGTGAAGGCAGAAGATTTAGCTAGAATAGCTCAGGGGGCACAGCATGACATAGCGCAGGCAAAAAGAGCTGCCAGAATACATATAGTAGAGACGACCCCCAGAAACAACAGAGGCAGAGGACAGACTGAAGGAGAAGGACAGAGACTATGTGTCACGGGTGTGTTGCCACGAAGATCGTCACGAGTACACAGCCTGACTTCTCGCAGCTGACTTGTTGGTGCTTTGTGTCTCTCGGCAGTGAGGGAGTTAATTCTCTCTCTCTCTGGGCTAGATGAGGTCCAGCCTCGCCCAGCTGCAATCAATACTTCTGTAGTGAGACTCCTTCATATACCTGCTGGTCTGTTTGGGAGGTGTCGGTGAAAGCATTTCATTCAGACTGACAGAGCGGATCGTGGTGTTTGGAGTTGCTGAGATAAGTGTATTTGGAAGTGTTTTTCCCTTTCCTCGCTTTATCATTTATCTCCTTTCCCGTTGGTTTTCCCTCTGTTGTAGTTGAGTAGTTGTTTGTATGCAAGGTGGTTTTGGTTTTTCCCTTGTACTGTCTCGTTCGTCTAAGTATTGTGTTTGGGCATATTATGTCTTGTTCCCTTTGGTTGTGATCGGGGTCCTTCTCAGGACTAGATTACTGTGGTGCAGGGATCTTCAGGAGGTAGGGGTTACGCTGGCGGCCTGGACCTCTGTACCTTTAACAGTACCTCCAGGTTGAGGGATTAGTCAGGGCCCCAGCTTAGGGTCAGCTTAGGCCCCCTACCTCCAGTATACGGAGACAGCGTGACATTTTCACCGACCCAACTTAGTTTTTCTCCAGCTACCATGGATCCAGTAGCCGGTCTAGCTCGGCAATTGCAGAGTTTGTCCATGGAGCTGGCGGACGTTAGGTCCAAGGTTTGGCATCCTCAGGAGCAAGCCGGACCAGAACCTAAAGTAGCCCTCCCTGATAGGTTCACTGGGGGGCGGGACAAGTTTTTTGTTTTCCGGGAGGCATGCAAATTGTACTTTCGGCTGCGGCCTCGGTCATCGGGGAGTGAAGAACAAAGGGTGGGAATTGTCATCTCGCTCCTACAAGGGGACCCACAATCCTGGGCGTTCTCTCTTCCCCCGGGTTCCCCGGCTCTCCAGTCAGTGGATAGGTTTTTCGCTGCTCTGGGACTCGTATATGATGACCCAGATCGGATCTCCCTTGCTGAGTCTAAGTTACGTAGGATCCAGCAGGGAGATCGTCCGGCGGAGGAATTCTGTTCGGAGTTCCGTAGGTGGGCCACGGACACCCAGTGGAATGACCCGGCTCTTAGGAGCCAGTTTTGTCATGGTTTATCCGACAAATTACAGGATGTGTTGGCACAGTATGACTCTCCCGTGTCACTGGAAGCCGCTATGGCCCTTGCTATTCGCGTGGACAGACGGCTTCGGGAGAGGTGCGGGATAATTCTACCCCCTGTGATGACTCCACCTCCTACAAGGTCCCCTCATATGGTGGTTCCCCTGGTCAGTCCAGAGGAGCCTATGCAATTAGGAGGGACATCATTTCGGGGGAGGGGACCGGTGGTGCGCCATAAGGCAGGAAGGTGTTTCTTCTGCGGGAGAAAGGGACATTTTATTGGGGGGTGTCCATCCCGTCCCTTGCAGAGTGAAGAGTCGTCGGAAAACTGTTAATCCCAGGTTGTGTGGTGGACGGCAATCTGGGAGTAGGTATTTCGTCCCTAGGTTCGTCTCAGTTTCTCGTACCGGCGGAGGTGGTGGTGGGTACGAGAACTGAGAGGATATCTGTTCTTCTGGATAGTGGGGCCGGGGCTAATCTGGTTGATGCTCGGTTTGCCCGGGTCCAAGGTATGCGGTTGAGTGAGTTGGCTAAACCCATCCCCATATTCTCGATCGATGCCAGGCCTCTCGGTCAGGGAAGTTTTTTGCAAGCTGTGCATGACGTAAAACTTCAAGTGGGGGCAATACATAAAGAACTGTTGTCTTGCTACGTGTTGGAGGGTCTTCCCACTCCTATTGTGTTGGGCCTTCCTTGGTTAGCTAAGCATAACCCGGTTATTAATTGGCAAACCAGGGAGATAAGCCAATGGAGTAAATTCTGTAATAAAAACTGCATGAACACGGTCATTGGTGCGGTTACTCCTTGGGTCTTACCTCCATTTCTGGCGGACTTTGAGGATGTTTTCTCGGAGAAAGGGTGTCAGGAACTACCTCCTCATCGCGTGTATGACTGTTCTGTAAAACTGCTCCCTGAGGCCAAGTTACCTAAAGCTAGGTTGTATAACCTTTCTGGTCCTGAGAGGCAGGCCATGAAGGATTATATCTCAGAAAGTCTGGCTAAGGGGCATATTAGACCTTCATCTTCACCGGTGGCTGCGGGGTTCTTCTTTGTTAAGAAGAAAGATGGAGGCCTACGCCCTTGCCTGGATTTCCGTGAACTTAATCGGATTACGGTCCGAGATCCGTATCCGCTCCCACTTATTCCCGATCTCTTTAATCAGATCGTGGGCGCCAAATGGTTCTCTAAGTTGGATCTCAGGGGGGCGTACAATCTGATTAGGATGAAAGAGGGGGATGAGTGGAAGACGGCGTTTAACACTCCGGAGGGGCATTATGAGAACCTTGTCATGCCATTCGGTCTGACTAATGCCCCGGCGGTGTTTCAACACTTTGTTAATGACATCTTTCGCCGCCTGGTGGGACAGTTTGTTGTCATATATCTGGATGATATCTTAATTTACTCGCCGGATCTGGTGTCTCATCAGGAGCACGTTAGGCAGGTGTTACAGATCTTGCGGGATAATAAACTGTATGCCAAGTGGGAAAAGTGTGTGTTCGCCGTACAGGAACTCCAGTTTTTAGGCTTCCTGGTTTCAGCGTCCGGTTTTCGTATGGACCCTGGGAAAGTGCGGGCAGTTCTTGAGTGGGATCGGCCAGAGAACCTTAAGGCACTACAACGTTTCCTGGGGTTTGCTAATTATTACCGGAAGTTCATTCGTAATTTCTCGTCCATGGTTAAGCCTCTCACAGACATGACTAAAAAGGGGACGGATTTTTCTAGGTGGTCTGACAAGGCTTGTCAAGCATTCTCCTCTTTGAAAAAATGTTTTGCCTCGGCGCCCATACTCATTCAACCTGATGCGTCTCAGCCATTCATTGTAGAGGTAGACGCTTCCGAGGTAGGGGTGGGAGCAGTATTGTCACAGGGTTCGTCCCCTGGTAAGTGGCATCCGTGCGCCTTTTTCTCTAAAAAATTGTCGTCCGCTGAGAGGAATTACGATGTCGGCAATAGGGAACTCTTGGCCATTAAGTTAGCTTTTGAGGAGTGGCGCCATTTTTTGGAGGGGGCAGTTCATCCGGTCACCGTCATCACCGATCACAAGAACCTGCTATATCTGGAGTCCGCGAAACGTCTGAATCCCAGACAAGCTAGGTGGTCATTGTTTTTTACCAGGTTTAATTTTGTCGTTACATATCGTCCTGGGTCAAAAAATGTAAAGGCGGATGCCTTATCTCGTAGTTTCCCGGGGGCCGGGAATACGGACGACCCGATTCCTATCCTTCAGGAGGGGGTGGTGGTTTCGGCAGTATGCTCTGAGCTGGAGGAGGAGGTATTGGAGGCTCAGGGGGACGCCCCTGTTGGACCTCCAGGGAGACTGTTTGTTCCAGATCAGTTGCGACAAAAGGTGATCGAGGCACACCATAACTCTGTTTTTGCAGGACACCCGGGGAGTAAAGCAACTGTGGATCTCCTCTCGCGTCGGTTTTGGTGGCCTAACTTACATAAGGAGGTGGTAACTTTTGTCGCGTCCTGTGGGGTTTGTGCGCGCTCTAAGACCTCACATACCCGTCCGTCTGGGGCCCTCTTACCTTTGAAGATCCCGGAGCGTCCTTGGACTCATCTGTCTATGGACTTTATTACGGACCTCCCTCCGTCTTCGGGTAAAACGGTCATACTCGTTGTAGTGGACAGGTTCAGCAAGATGGCACATTTTATCGCTCTTCCGGCTCTCCCTAATGCTAAAACTCTTGCGCAGGTGTTCATTGGGGAGATTGTGAGGCTTCACGGGGTACCCTCCGAGGTGGTGTCTGATCGGGGGTCTCAGTTTGTGTCTAAGTTCTGGAAGGCGTTTTGTGCACGGCGGGGGATGCAGTTGTCATTCTCTTCGGCTTTTCATCCTCAGACCAATGGTCAGACGGAACGTATGAACCAGAGCTTGGAGACATATCTCCGGTGTTTTGTGTCAGAGAACCAGGAGGACTGGGCTTCTTTCTTACCTCTGGCAGAGTTTGCTCTTAATAATAGGCGGAGCGAGTCCACTGGTAAGTCCCCGTTTTTTGGGGCATATGGTTTTCACCCCCAGTTTTGTACTTTCAGTAGGGGGGGCTCTTCGGGGGTTCCTGAGGAGGAACGATTTTCCTCATCACTCGCTTCAGTATGGAGAGGGGTGCTGAAGAATCTGAATACTATGGGGAACCGATACAAACGTATGGCTGATAGGAGGAGAGTGTCTGGTCCGGACCTAAGTGTGAACGATCGGGTATGGTTGTCTACCAGGAATATTAAACTTAAGGTTCCCTCCGGAAATTGGGTCCCAGGTTCATTGGGCCGTACAGAATCAGTTCTATTATTAATCCGGTGGCATTCCGTCTTGATCTCCCCCCTACGTTTAAAATTCACAACGTGTTTCACAGATCATTGCTTAAGAGGTATGTGGCGCCGGTGGTACTGTCACCTTTACCTCCCCCTCCAGTGGTTGTCAATGGTAACTTGGAGTTCCAGGTATCGAGGGTCATTGATTCACGCTTTAATCGCCGGTCCCTTCAGTACCTGGTTCATTGGAAGGGGTATGGTCCTGAGGAGAGGATGTGGGTTCCTGCGTCGGATATTAACGCAGACCGATTAGTTCGGGCCTTCCACACGACTCACCCGGATAAACCTGGCCCTGAGGGTCCGGAGGCCCCTCGTAGAAGGGGGGGTACTGTCACGGGTGTGTTGCCACGAAGATCGTCACGAGTACACAGCCTGACTTCTCGCAGCTGACTTGTTGGTGCTTTGTGTCTCTCGGCAGTGAGGGAGTTAATTCTCTCTCTCTCTGGGCTAGATGAGGTCCAGCCTCGCCCAGCTGCAATCAATACTTCTGTAGTGAGACTCCTTCATATACCTGCTGGTCTGTTTGGGAGGTGTCGGTGAAAGCATTTCATTCAGACTGACAGAGCGGATCGTGGTGTTTGGAGTTGCTGAGATAAGTGTATTTGGAAGTGTTTTTCCCTTTCCTCGCTTTATCATTTATCTCCTTTCCCGTTGGTTTTCCCTCTGTTGTAGTTGAGTAGTTGTTTGTATGCAAGGTGGTTTTGGTTTTTCCCTTGTACTGTCTCGTTCGTCTAAGTATTGTGTTTGGGCATATTATGTCTTGTTCCCTTTGGTTGTGATCGGGGTCCTTCTCAGGACTAGATTACTGTGGTGCAGGGATCTTCAGGAGGTAGGGGTTACGCTGGCGGCCTGGACCTCTGTACCTTTAACAGTACCTCCAGGTTGAGGGATTAGTCAGGGCCCCAGCTTAGGGTCAGCTTAGGCCCCCTACCTCCAGTATACGGAGACAGCGTGACACTATGTTACGGATGTAAAAAGCCAGGACATTTTAGAAAGAACTGTAGGACCAACCCGTATCCAAATGCTCAGAGTACGGGTCCTCCAGCCGACCAAACAACGCCCCCATAGGATGAGGGAAGCTTGCACATGAACCCCCTCATCTCCTTACCCCCAACTCCCAGTTGTATAGTGCAGGTGAACCTACCAGGGGGACATGAAATCGATTTCCAAGTAGATACGGGGGCCGACAATTCAGTAATTACGCAAGGTGATTGGCCATATACTGACACTGATTTTTCACATCATGTCATTGCCACCCCCTTCAATTCCCCGTCTGTCCTGCTTCCTGTCACTAAAAGAATTCCCCTGCAAATTCAAGGAGCTACTGTACATAGCCAGCTCATGGTATCGCCCCGAGGCCAATGTAACCTTTTGGGAAATGATGTGTTGTCCCAATTACAAGCACATATTGAGTATCATCCCGATGGCACTGTCACCATGACCCCAGGTTTAAAACCAAGTACCCTTTGCAAAATTATGTCACTAGATATTGCCAGCATAGAAGAGACAAATGAGTTTCCCCCGATATTGGAGCAGGCTGTACCACATGATTTTTGGGCCTCAGGCAAAACAGATGTTGGTAGGTTAAGAGTTCAACCAGTAATGGTGAAATTAAAACCAGGAGCCATCTTGCCTCAACAGAAGCAGTATCCCCTTAGCTCGGCTCAGGAGAATGCCATAGCCCAGCAGGTCCAAAAATTACTACAGAGAGGAGTCCTAGTCAAAACCCAGTCCCCTTGCAACACTCCCCTGTTCCCAGTAAAGAAAAAGAGCGTGCCAGGACAACCAGCCGCATATAGAATGGTCCATGACCTCCGGTTGGTTAACAAAGCCACAGAACTTCTAACACCAGTTGTGCCCAACCCGCATACTCTTCTGTCACAGATACCTTCTAATTCTCTTTGCTTTTCAGTGGTTTATTTGGCAAATGCATTTTTCAGTGTACCATTACATCCTGACTGCCAGTACCTGTTTGCTTTCACATTCCAGGGTAGTCAATATACATGGACAGTGTTGCCACAGGGTGCCCAGAATTCACCCACAATGTACACTGCAAGCCTGCAGGAAATACTGGAGGGATGGTCTGAACCACATATCGTTGTTCTGCAATATGTCGATGACCTGCTCATTTGTGCCCCCTCCAGGAAACAATGTCATAGTGCAACTATATCGCTTATGTTGTTTCTCTATCACGCTGGCTGAAAGGCATCGAAAGATAAGCTTCAGTTTTGTAAATCTTCAGTCACCTTTTTGGGACATTGCATTACACCAGGAGCTCGTCATTTAACAAATGCACGCAAACAAGCAGTACAGGCATTCACCGTCCCCATTAATGTTGCAGCCCTCAGAACTTTTCTTGGACTTGTTTCCTATTGCAGACAGTAGATTCATGCCATCTCTGTTTTAATGCAGCCCCTCTATGACTGTCTTACCCCAACACCTTTTGTACTAACATCAGAGGCAATAGACTGTTTTTATTCTCTCAAGAACCGTATTTTGGCCGCTCCAGCTTTGGGTACCCCTAATTATGAGCTCCCATTTACTCTGTACCTTCATGAACAAGCTGGACATGCAGCAGGAGTTTTAACTCAAACACACGGTGATAATCAGAGACCTGTTGCCTACTTTCGTGGCAGATTGGATGCGGTAGCCAGAGGTGCACCATCCTGTGTACGTGCTCTGCATGCTGTTGGACTATTACTCCATAAATCCGCAGACATTGTTCTTGACCACCCACTCACCGTTCTAACACCTCATGATGTCTACACTATATTGAATCAAGTGCAACCCGCTCACCTCTCAGCAGCACGTCATCTCAGGTTACAATGTGCACTGTTAATGCCTCCCAATGTTTCTTTACAGAGGTGTACTACCCTGAATCCAGCAACTTTGTTACCTCTCTCGGATCTAAAGGAGGAGTCAGGTACTGTGCTTTTTAAGGAAGATCCAAGAGAGGAAGTTCCTCATGACTGTGTACAAATGATGGCACAAGAAACGGCAGGTTTACCTACTGGATTTGAACATGAATTACAAAATGCAGATTTTGAATTTTTTGTAGATGGATCCCGTCATCAGGACGATTCAGGTACCTTCCATACTGGATATGCAGTTGTCTCCCTCAATGCAGTAATCAAGGCAGAACCAATGCTCCCACACCAGTCGGCTCAAGAAGCTGAACTTAGGGCCCTAACCGAGGCCTGTAAACTAGCGGAAGGTAGTATTGTTAACATTTACACAGATTCTAGGTACGCATTCGGTATATCGCATGATTTTGGTCCAATATGGAAGTCAAGAGGTTTCCTGACGGCAGCAGGACACCCCATTAAGAATGCTGATGCGGTCCAGCAGTTAATTGATGCGCTACAACTACCTAAACAAGTAGCTGTCATAAAGGTAAGAGCACATACCAGACGCACCGACCAGGTAAGCAGAGGAAATGCGATGGCAGATGCAGCGGCAAAAACAGCAGCCTGTAAGCCGCAACAAGGGTCAACAGTACGTCAGTTAAGTGCCCCTAAAAACCCCTTTGTGTCGGAGGACATCTTATCCCAAATGCAGGCTCAGGCTCAAAAGGAGGAGGTTGATAAGTGGTTAAAGGAAGGTGCATGCCTGAATGAAGCAAATGGGGTATGGGGGAAAGGGACACGACGATGACTTCCAAGGGCACTGTACCCAGCAGCTGCCCAGATACTACATGGGCCGACACACCAATCTAAAACGGGTGTGATGAGTGTGATGCAGAAACATTGGGTGGCACCAGGATTCTCCACCTGTATTGAAAACCTGGTACAAGGGTGCATGATATGTGCTACATATAATCAGGGTAGAGTAGTTAAAACACCACCCAAACACACCCCCCGGCCCCTCTATCCATTCGAGAGACTGCAAATTGATTATATTCAGCTGCCAAAGTCAGGATCATGGGAATATGTGTTGGTTTGTATTGATTTGTTCTCAGGATGGCCAGAGGCTTTCCCGATTGCCAAAGCCACGGCTGCGGCAACCGCAAAGAAACTGCTTGCGGAGGTGGTCTGCAGGTATGGGGTACCAGAGGTAATTGAGAGTGACAGAGGTACACACTTCACAGGTGAAATAATGAATGAAGTCATGTCAGCTCTAGGAATTCAACAAGCATTCCATACCCCATATCACCCACAAAGTAGTGGTAAAGTGGAAAGACTGAATGGGACATTGAAATTAAAAATTCAGAAAGCCATGGCTGAGACAGGAAAACCATGGCCGGACTGTTTACCACTTGCTCTGTTTTCAGTAAGATACACGCCTAATAGAAAGACTGGACTCTCTCCATATGAGATATTGTTTGGCAACGTACCCAGCCTAGGGTGTTTCTATCCGCAAGCATTAGAAATGAACAACCATGTGCTAAGTTCCTATGTGAGGACTTTACACAAAAAGATTAAGCAAGTACATGATAATGTCTTCAGTTCTCTTCCAGATCCAGATCAAGACTCTAGCAGCCATACGCTGCAACCTGGAGACTGGGTGGTTATAAAAAGACACGTGAGGAAAAGCCTAGATCCACGGTTTGATGGACCCTTTCAAGTTCTGCTGACCACAAGCACAGCCGTTAAGTTAGAGGGAAAAGAGACCTGGATCCACGCGTCCCATTGCAAAAAGATACTAGGAGAACCAGCGGACAAAGACTGATGACATTGTTTATACTTACCTGCATCCTTGCGACCACAGGTGCATGGACTAGGTTAGGCACCATGGATGGAGACGACAATAGATTCATTAGACACCATCTTGCTCTAATCGATGGACTAAAGGAGCAAAACCAGACCATTGCTAATTGTTGGATATGTACACATGCCCCGGTGACGTCCACTAGCATACCCTTTCTCGCTGTCCCAGTCTCATGGGAAGAGATAAACTTTTGAGTGAACTGTTCAGATACTTTGGCCAATAATTCCACACAGAGATTTTCCTTTCTAAATCCCGCAAATTGGTTTAAAGGTATTGGTGGGTGGTTGGCTGGTATAGTACAAGCTATTTTACAGGTTTTGCTAATGTGTCTTGCGGTTTATTTGGTTTTTAAGCTTTTTTTAATGTGTATTCAGCGTTGTACTAAAAGAAAACATAGAAATTCGTATTGATAAATGAAGGAACAAAAGGATGGAATGTTATAGCAGAAGATGGAGTCCCTCAAGTTTAAAGGCCCCATCTATGCTATATAAGTCTGACAGTTATTTTAGGTAAAAAAACAGCAAGCTGAAATGTTCCTTCTTGTATCAATAGCGTGTCCTTGCTAAAAAGATAACGTGATTCTCCCTGGCCAGATGTTTCTTCTTGTAGCAATAATGTGTTCTTGCAGAAAGATGAAATGACCTTACTAACTAGATAAGTCTAATTAAATATTTTAAAGCATACAGAAACTAGTTTTTTTCGCTTGTTCAGCTAAACTGTATAATCGAACCATATATGGCAAATCCGTTTCCTGCCTTTAGGGTGTATATTAGCCCTGTGTTTTGTAATAAAGTTTTTAGAGTATGTTTAGACACAAACATCCTGTCCTGTGTCTTCATTCTCTCCGAGCTCGTAATCCAAAGGATAGAAGACCCAAAATTCAGTGACATGATAATATACAATCACGTTTGTTGTACTTGCGGAATTTTATTCTAGTGGTTTCCTGCTTCCTGACTAATTGTGATTTAGATTAAATACTATCTGACCACGGTCACTTGTGAGGTCCGAGTACTATCTACGTCTTATACGAGTGTTGATCATGTTAAGGAATATATCAGCTAGAAATTTCTGTAATTATTAAAACCAGACATTTATATTCTTTTTTATCAATAGGTTTTTAATTTCTGATTGTCAAGATTTTTCTAATTGTATTCTCTCTAAATGATCAGGCGGCAATATTACCTGAGCTGATAAGCCTTACAGTGGATATATGGACCACTTTAGACTGTGGATGTTCACTGGGTTATAGGCATGCTCTCTGACCTGTGCAGAGGTCATTGTGCAGAGAGGGGGGAGAAGGTCAGCTGAGACCATCGCCTTTTGTGAATGGTGGATCCTGTATTATCTATATGACAAGATGTTACCTTTTATTTTAATCCTGTCTGTGATGATAATAAGATGGCTGCTGAGAATCTCTACAGAACAGGCAGGGTAAGCCAATGCTGAGACTTAATATGCATTTACACTGAAAGATTATAAACGAGAGCTGCTGAGAAGTGGAGTGTAAATAGGCTATAGGGTAAAACGAGAAAAAGACGGATTTTGGTAAGACCTTACCTGTAAAATCCTTTTCAGCGAAGGAAGGAAGGGAGACACAGATCCATTACTAGTGGGGGTAGGCGGAGCCCCACAGGATAGTTCACCTCAGATTTAGAAAAAGTAACAACCGGCCCCTCCAACTTAGGCTCCTCCTACTCCCATGTTCTCCAGTCCGTACACAAGCTAAGGAAGAGCAGACAACACCAGGGGAACAACACAACCCCTTCTGAAAATTCATAAATGTGAGAGAACAGGTTATGTATATAACAGCATGAAAACACACAGTCCCAGGCACTACTTACTGGACCTGACAACTGCGATGAGCTGGCAATGCTGGAACAGAGCCCTAGTGCGCCAACCCCAGACCAGATGACCGCCATCAGGAGGGAGTCGCGCCGCATCTAGAAAAACCATAATACACTTCTGCCATGGGAGGGTGCTGTGTCTCCCTTCCTTCCTTCGCTGAAAAGGATTTTACAGGTAAGGTCTTACCAAAATCCGTCTTTCAGCAGCAGAAGGGAAGGAAGGGAGACACAGATCCATTACTAGTGGGAAGTCCCAAAGCAGTCCAAAACTCAAGGGTGGGAAACAGTGGCAGGATCGCCAACACCCCAACAACTTAGGCAAGTGCGCAACAAGCGCCGAACAAAAAATAAAGAGATAACCTAAACCACTGCCGCCTGCAGGACCCTGCGTCCCAAGGCCGCATTGGCGGAAGCACTCACGTTCACTTTATAAAATTTAGTAAAAGTGTGAACGGAGCACCAGGTAGCCGCCCGGCAGAGCTGCGCTGCCGAAGCCCCCTGACGAAAAGCCCACGACGAACCAACAGCTCTCGTGGAATGAGCTTGAACCTTAACCGGACAAGGCTCGCCCTTGAGCCGGTACGCCTCCAGGATAGCCGAACATATCCACCGAGCTATAGTGTCCTTGGAAGCCCGCTGACCACGGCGACGACCAGCAGGAATCACAAACAGAGAATCCGATTTTCGAAACCCTTGCGTGATTGAAAGATAGAACTTCAATGCCCGCACCAAATCAAACGAGTGCAAGGCCCGCTCCTTCAGACTCTTTGGTTTCGGACAGAGGGAAGGCAACAGGATGTCCTGATTGAGGTGGAAAACGCGACACCACTTTAGGTAAAAAATCTCCACGGGTACGAAGCGCCACACAATCCGGGTGGAATTCCAAAAAAGGGGGCGAGCAAGACAGTGCCGCCAACTCCGAAACCCTTCTTAAAGAGGTGACCGCCACCAGGAAGGCCACCTTCCAAGAAAGCAAGTAAAGCGTAGCTGAATCCATAGGCTCAAACGGCCCATGCTGAAGAGCCTCCAAAACTAAATTGAGCCGCCAAGGAGCCACAACCGCCCTCCGAGGCGGAAACTTATGTGCAACCCCGCGAAAAAATGAACGCACATCCCTGCGTGAGGCAATAGCCTTCCGAAAAAGCCCGGATAGTGCAGAGACCTGACCCCGCAAGGTACTAACTGCTAGACCCTTGACCAGACCACATTGCAGAAAGGCCAAGAAGTTGGGAATGGAAAAAACCCTCGGGTTCCTTGACGATCCAGAACACCATGAATAGAAGGCCTCCCAAGTTCTGTGATAAATACTAGTCGTAGCTGGACCTCTGGCCGCCCGCAAGGTGGCAATGACCTCGGACGAAAACCCACGACGGGTCAAGATTTCGGTCTCAAGAGCCACGCCGTCAAACGAAGTGACTTCAGGTCCGGATGACGAATGGGCCCTTGAGTTAACAGGTCCGGGCGAAGAGGCAGTGGAAACGGAGGCGCTGCCAGAAGAGACACCAGCGTTGAATACCACACCCTCCGCGGCCAATCCGGCGCCACCAAAATCGCCGATACTCGTTCGAGATTGATCCGCCTGATCACCAGAGGAAGTAAGGATACCGGCAGAAACACATAGATCAGCTCGAACTGGTCCCACGGGGCCACTAGAGCATCTACCGCCACAGCCTCCGGGTCCCTGTACCTGGACATGATTGTCGGAATCTTGGCGTTCAGCCTGGATGCCATCAAGTCCACTTGGGGAGTCCCCCAACGGGAGCACAGCAGAGTAAAAACCTCCGGATGAAGACTCTATTCTCCGGGATCTACCCGCTCGCGACTGAGGAAGTCCGCCGAGATATTCAGCACACCCGGGATGTGAAACGCGGAGATGACTGGAACCCTGAACTCGGCCCAAAGCAGGATCCGAGAGACCTCCATCATGAGTCTGGAACTCCTCGTCCCGCCCTGATGGTTGATATACGCGACAGCTGTCGCATTGTCCGTCTGAATCCGGACCGGCAGACCGCTCAAAGGGACCGTCCAATGTCGGAGGCAGAGAAATATTGCTCTCAACTCCAGAATGTTGATTGGCAGAGACGACTCCTCTGACGACCAGACCCCCTGAACCCAGAGGTCGTTCCAAACCCCCCCCCCAGCCAGTCAGGCTGGCATCGGTGGTAATCACCGACCACCGTGGGAGAAGAAGGGATTTCCCCAGGGATAGAGCCTCCAGACGTAACCACCATCCAAGAGACTCTCGCACCCTGCGGGAGATGACGACACAGCGATCCAGCGAAGTCGGCGATTGGTCCCAACGGGTCAGAATAAGATCTTGGAGATCCCGGGAATGAAACTGTGCAAACGGCACCGCTTCCATTGCTGCCACCATCAGACCCAGAAGGCGCATGCACTTCCGAAGGGACATCGCCCTCACCGACCTCATAGCCTGGACGTGGTGACGAAGGTTCGCTTGTTTGTCCGGAGGGCGGGACACCACTGCCCGTACGGTGTCGAAATGCATCCCCAAGAACAGGATTGACTGCGACGGCTCCAATGACGACTTCTTCCAATTGACCAGCCACCCGAAGTCTTCCAGGTGCTGAAGGGAGAGATCGCGAGCTGTCACTGCCTCCTCCGCTGTGGGCGCCACAATTAACAGGTCGTCCAGGTAGGGGAGAATCGGAACTCCTTGCTTTCGAAGGAGCGCCATGAGCGGCGCCAGAACCTTTGTAAAAACCCTGGGCGCCGAGACCAACCCGAAAGGTAGGGCCACAAATTGGTAATGGGCCTGCCCTACGGCGAAACGCAGGAAGCACTGGTGAGCCCTGCCAACAGGGACATGCAAATAGGCGTCGCGGATGTCGATCGACACCAAAAAATCGTACTGCGACAAGGCCGCCACGACGGAGCGAAGAGACTCCATACGGAATTTCCGGATTCGGACATGAAGATTCAAATCCTTGAGGTCCAGAATGGGATGAAACTTGTCCTCCTTTTTGGGGACCACAAAAAGGTTAGAGTAAAAACCCCCTTCCCCGGTCCTCCGGCGGAAACGGAACCACTACACCCTGCTGCAGAAGAGAGTTGACCTCCCGCAGCAGAGCAGCAGCCAGCTTGGGCACGGACGGGATGCGAGACTGACGAAACCTGTCCGGGGGTAGAGAGTGAAACTCTATGAAATAGCCCACTGACACAACCCGTGTCACCCAGGCGTCCGATTCGTGGGACGCCCAAACCGACCCGAATTGTAGCAGCCGACCTCCCACCCGAGAGCCCTCGAGAGGGATCCTGGCGTCAGTCCGCCTTAGCGGGCTTTTTGTCAGCCTCCCTTTTGTCCCGACGGAAATGCTGTTTCCAGGGAGTACGGGATTTCTGGGTGGACTTCTTACCGGAAGACGAGGGACGACCCAATCTCCAAGAGGGCTGATCGAATCGTCCCCTGGGTCGAAAGGACCGACGACCACTACCGGCACTTGACCTGTCAGACGTAGAGGCCGCTGCTTTCCGCTGTGGCAAAGCCACATCCTTGGCCTTAGCAATCAGCTCCGTGAGGTCCGAACCAAAAAGCAGACCGCCCTTGTACGCCAGAGTAAGCAAACCTTGTTTGGATACTGCGTCTCCAGTCCACTGTTTGAGCCACAGTGCTCTACTGACTGTGACGGCCGAGGCTTGAGCCCTGGACAGAAACAAAGTAGTATCCAGCACTGCGTCTCTGCTATATCGGGCCACCTCTTCCAACAGCTGGAAGAGCCTTTCCACGTCAGACAGCGGAGTCCCATCTTGCCATGCTGACCGCAGCTGATCCAACCATCTCAGGGAAGCCTCACCAGTATAATGTTAGGTGTCAGGCATGTGCTGGGCATGAAATTGGGTCAGAATCATCTGTGGATTCTGTGGTCTCCCATTCTGGTCCAGCCAGGGCAGACACTGCTCAGCATCACCATCTGGCCCAACGCCTAACTAGTGCACTAGATGTACAGGCTGTCCCCACATGGCCCCCAAGGCCGCTCGGAATCCATGACCCACGGCCTCGTAGATGGACTTCGCCGCTAACTCCGTCCTTCTGTCCAGCGGATCCTGTAGACTCGCCTTCCCTTTAACCGGAAGCAAAGAAGATTTGCTCAGCTGAGACAATGGCACGTCCACTTCAGGAGAGGGGACCCAATTAGCGATCGTCTCTGTGGAGCAGGGATACAGGGCATCAAAAAACCGCATCCCTTGGAAGCGCTTATCCGGACACAGGCATTCTCTCTCCACCGCCTCGTTAAGTTCATCGTGCGCTGGCAGTGTCGAACGAGCCCGACGCGACTCCTGATACAGCCGGGCCGACTTGCCCGGCCTCGTCACCTCTTCAGACAGCTATAACACTTCCCGCATGGCTCCAATAAGAGCATCCACGTGGCCTGAAAGCGAAGCCGAGCGACCCTGCTGATCCTCTTCATCAGAATCGGAGATCTCACCAGCAGAGCTTGTCGGTGAATCCGAAGCCTTTGATGCGCTGCGCGGAGGAGACAGCGCCACCACAGGCCTGTGGCGCTTCTTGCCCCGCGCCAGTAGGGACTTAGCTGATACCCAGTGACCCAGGAGGTCAGACAGACTGTCAATGGAGCGAGTGAGCGCTTTAACATCACTGAGGCCCCTGACCAGAGACGAACCTGACGCCGTCAACCCCGGCATATCAGATACGCGTGACCGATCCTGAAGCGGGCCGGGAGAGAGGTCCGCGCCGCCTGGACCCTGATCCGACATGCCCCCTACTCAGTAGCGAGCGTCGCGGAAAGAGCAGTAATAACCCCTTACAAGAGCACAGTAACCGGGGAAGTGAGATCCTGCTATCACAGCCTGTTCCCACAAAACAATTTACCAAGCACTGAAGGGTTAAAGATTCTCCTTAGAGGGAGAAAAGCTACCCCATCATTGCAGAAAAAAGGTTTTCTGATGATGGCCAGAAGGGGTTAATGCTGCTGAACACGCAATGCACCTTGCCTTAAAAGGACTAAGGTGTGCATGCAGCAGAGAAGACAGCAGCGCTCTGTGCTGTAGAGATGAGACAAACAGATGACTCACCAGCTTCCTGGAGCCTGTGTGTGAGAGCGGAGAGCAGGGGGGAGGGAGAGGACAGCGCTGAGCTACGTGAGGCAATGGCCGTTTGCAGAGCCGAAGAGAAGGAAGGCAGGAGGGGGGCGGGGACTGCCCAGCGCGCGCTTTCCAGGTGCTTCCTGTCTGCACAGACGATGGCAGGCAGCCAAGAACATAAGCCACGCCCCCCGTTACACTAACGGAGCCCGCGCTCCTCTGACCCGCTCCCCTGCTAACAGCAGCGGTGATGTGCATTCTCCAGTATTACACCTCTGCCTGAAAAGACAAAAGGTGCAGTCACCATAAGACAGTAACACACACACACACACAGGGCACTTACCCAGCTGAGCGCCACAGGGACCCCCAGGGATGTGTGACGCCATGGCCCTTCGCTCCCCCCCACGGCGGAGCTCGCAGGGACCCCTAGATGCAGTGTGCGTCTCCGCCAGGGAGCACCCTGTATCCCCCGGGGCCGGCAGGCTTATGCGGGGACCTCCTTAGGGGGTACGCAGATCCGCCAGGGGAGGGCCAGGGGTCCCAGCAGCGCTGAGACCCCCTGAGACCTCTAGACCACGGGGGGTCCAGGTCTCCTGGTAAAAATAAAAAATTCTTCTGAGGAGCTGCAAAGCTTACGCTTTCTGAACGTTCAACGCACATCATTTAGCATGGTTTTCCTGTGTAAACAGGCTTCTAAACCTCCGACAATCAGTAAATATTTACCAGTTAGTGGTGGTTTACTGCCACTAATCTGTCTGTGTAAATGGAGTATTAGTGGGCAAAGCAAAAATTCCAAGATTTTAGGATTTTATTTTTATATGTAACCTCTCACCGCATTAGGATGTGAATGAACATCCTGAGAAGGAGCCTGCGTGTGTGGAGGTGGCTCAGGAACTCCACAAGAAGCTGATGGTGTCTGTTAACTATTTTGAATGTGCGCTGTTAATCGATGGGTTACCACAGCAGCCGGGGGCCAGCTTAAGCAGAGGCGTTCATAGAAATCATGGGGCCCCATACCAAGAGTCTATATTGATGGACTAGGCAGGGTTATAACATATTGATGCAGTCACACAAGGGCCTACTTTCCAACTTTTAAATACAGGGAGAGGACATGTTTTGTGGCTTGGACACAGAAATAATGCCCCTGCTACTGATTCCTCTTGTTTGCACACACTGATACCATTTTAATAAACCCCATAGAGTATGCTGCCCTCCACACACGGTGCGATACCTCGGAGTGAATCTCCTGTCATAATTTTCTCCCACAGTAGTCCTTACATGGACAACATGATGACCCCATGGCAAACCCCACCAGTATAATGCACCTACACTACTCCCCCCCCCACACACACACACAGTATGATGCTCTTACAGCCCCCCACACATATACACACACAGTATGATGTCTTCCACAGTTCGCTCACACAGTATGATGGCCCCCAACAGTTCGCTCACACAGTATGATGGCCGCCCCACATCATGTATGATGGATCCCACAGTATACGCTTTTCTTGTTGCCAAAATAAAAAAAAACTCCGCACAGAGGGCCCGATCTAGTGACGTCATTGCACCTGCAGTGCTGAGACTTCGAGCACAGACGTACAGGCTGAATGATGAGGAACAAAGGCCATCTTTCAAAGAATGATATGCGAAAGAAGAAAGCCCTGTAGCATCAGGCTTTCCCAGCTAATGAGCGCCATAGTGGCCACGTGGTCTACCGCTATGGGCAAAATGCCTTTACCTTTAAGGCCCATCTTAGTACTTTTTACAGCAGACTGAGTGCCATAGGCAACCATGATTTCTAGTAAATACCGCAATACTGTGGTATTACAGTATATATAAGCAATCCAAGGATCACATGTTTAAGTCCACTAATGGGTACAAAAAAAATGAAAAAAAAATAAAAAGTCAAAATATAAAAAATAGATAATTTTTAACTATCCCACGTTTTCCCTATTAAAAACAAAGAAACGGAAAAAAAAACATTTGGTATCGCCACATCCGTAAAAGTCAGATGTATCAAAGTATGGAATTATGGTAATTAACCTTTACGGTAAACATTGCAGAAAAAAAAAATCAAAATGCCAAAATTGTGGGTTCTTTGTCACCTCACTTAACAAAAAAAATCCAATACAAAGCTAGCAAAACGTTATATGTGCTCCAAATTGGTATCAATAAAAACGTCAGCTCCATAAACACAAAAAGCGCTTAAATAAAAAACTCCCTGGTTCTTAGAGAGTTAAAATAGCGATCACAAGACGTTATGTCACCAAACTCATTAAGGCCTAGTACATTAATGGTGCCACAGGAACGGGCAACAGCGAAAAATGTTATTTGCAAATCTACTTTCAGCGTATGTATGTTGGCCCTTGAGGACATTGCACACGCTGCTGCCAATTCATAGTTTTCCATGAACGTTTATTTTGTGCATAGGGTAAAAGAATACATAAAAGATATTTCTTATAGATGGCAGCTAGCGTTATATTACTCCTGGTTTAGGAGCTGTGACTCTCACAATCCCTCCAGGTGAGCACCTCAAATTATTTCTTTCCCCCTCCACTGTTTTTTTTCCCTATGTTCTGTGCGCTCTATTCCCTAAACAGCTCCATTTTCAATGGACAAATCATGATGTCTAGAGATCTCAATATTCTCCTTGTCAGAGGTGCCCCCATGAGGGTTGTCAGAAGATCTCAAAAACAGCAGGTGTTGTGGGGTGTGCCTGGCATACAATAGTTAGTGCCTACCAGGGTAGAACATCCGGTGAGCAGGTGGCGGAGTCATGGGCGCCCAAGGCTCATTGATACTTGTGTGGAACGAAAGGTACAGTAGCCCCAGCTGGTCCGGTGCTGCAGAAGAAATACTGTGGCACATATTGCTGAAAAATTAAGTTTTGGCTATGAAGAAAAGATGTCAGGATAAAGTATTGCAGCTTATTACATATGGAGATGCACACTGGTCATTGTCATGCTGACCCGGTTACAGCCAAAAGCACCTACAAGGGTATATGGGCATCAGAACTGAACCATAGAGTAATAGAAGAAAGGGTTCTGGTCTGATGAATCATGTTTTCTTGTACATCACGTAGATGGGTAGAGGTGTATAACTTACCTGGGGAGAAACATGGCCTCCAGGCGCACCTTAGGAAGAAGGCAAACTCCGGGGAAGTAATCTATAGTTGTATGTGCCAAACATTACATTTTATCACCCTTTTGGAATTTTTTTATATAAAGTGACCAACCCCAATATAATAAATAATACAGAATTTTACAATTTCATTGTACAATTTTTAAGTCATATCCGCACTTGGAGTATCCTACACAACCCTATATATATATATATATATATATATATATATATATATATATATATATATATATACAGTCATGGCCAAAAGTATTGAGAATGAGACAAATAGTAATTTTTCCAAAGTTTACTGCTTCATTTTTTGTAATGGCAATTTGCATATACTCCTGAATGTCAAAGAGTGATCAGCTTAACAGCAATTACTGTACTTGCAAAGTCAATATTTGCCCAGAAAATGAACTTTAACCCCCAAAACACATTTCAACATCATTGCAGTCCTGCCTTAAAAGGAGCAGCTAACATCGTTTTAGTGATTGATCCATTAACACAGGTGTGGGTGTTGATGAGGACAGGGCTGGCGATCAATCAGTCATGATTAAGTAAGAATGACATCACTGCACACTTTAAAAGGAGGCTGGTTCTTGGTATCATTGTTTCTCTTCAGTTAACCATGGTTATCTCTAAAGAAACGCGTGCAGCCATCATTGCACTGCACAAAAATGGCCTAACAGGGAAGAGTATCGCAGCTACAAAAATTGCACCTCAGTCAACAATCTATCGCATCATCAAGAACTTCAAGGAGAGAGCTTCCATTGTTGTCAAAAAGGCTCCAGGGCGCCCAAGAAAGACCAGCAAGCGCCAGGACCGTATCTTAAAACTGTTTCAGCTGTGGGATCGGACTACCAGCAGTGCCGAGCTTGCTCAGGAATGGCAGCAGGCTGGTGTGAGTGCTTCTGCACGCACTGTGAGGCGGAGACTCTTTGAGCAAGGGCTGGATTCAAGGAGGGCAGCAAAGAAGCCACTTCTCTCCAGAAAAAACATCAGGGACCGACTGATTTTCTGCAAAAGGTACAGGGAGTGGACTGCTGAGGACTGGGGCAAAATCATTTTCTCTAATGAATCCCTTTTTCGATTGTTTGGGACATCTGGAAAACAGCTTATTCGGAGAAGAGGTGAGCGCTACCACCAGTCTTGTCTCATGCCAACTGTAAAGCATCCTGAAACCATTCATGTGTGGGGTTGCTTCTCAGCCAAGGGAATCGGCTCACTCACAGTCTTGCCTAAAACACAGCCATGAATAAAGAATGGTACCAGAATGTCCTCCAAGAGCAACTTCTCCCAACCGTCCAAGAGCGGTTTGGCGCCCAACAATGCCTTTTCCAGCATGATGGAGCACCTTGCCCTAAAGCAAAGGTGATAACTAAATGGCTCATGGAACAAAACATAGAGATTTTGGGTCCATGGCCTGGAAACTCCCCAGATCTTAATCCCATTGAGAACTTGTGGTCAATCATCAAGAGACGGGTGGACAAACAAAAACCAACAAATTCTGGCAAAATGCAAGCATTGATTATGCAAGAATGGACTGCTATCAGTCAGGATTTGGTCCAAAAGTTGATTGAGAGCATGCCAGGGAGAATTACAGAGGTCTTGAAGAAGAAGGGGCAACACTGCAAATATTGACTTGCTGCATTAACTCATTCTAACTGTCAATATAACCTATTGGTACTCATAATATGATTGCAATTATATTTCTGTATGTGATATAAACATCAGACAAACACTAATAAAAACCAGAGGCCAGCAGATCATGTGAAAATATAATTTTGGTGTCATTCTCAATACTTTTGGCCATGACTGTATATATATATATATATATATATATATATATATATTCTCTATCTCAAGTCTTGGAGCAGAAATACTTCACATACAGAATCTGTTGCTATAGTGAGCTTATTGTTCTGTTCATGATTGCAGTTTGTGAGCTCCGATCTCCTTCTATGGGTGAATTTCTTTGGGGTCTTGAATCCTCTGGCTGGTTAAAACACGTGAAAACAATCCTAGATGCTGGTATCTTCATTGTAAAGGTAAGATGTGTTGTATCTGTTCATATTCTAGTGCTGCTTGTCTGATTTGTACTATTCTAGGCACGGACTGTACAAAAATGATCCTTTTAGTGCTGAGAATAAACGAGATTTGTAATTATATAAATGTGTAATATTTTACATTTAATTTGCACATTTAGGCCGTGTCAGAAGAGGGCGCCAGCGTGCTCGTTCATTGTTCTGATGGATGGGACCGCACCGCTCAGGTCTGCTCTGTATCCAGTCTGTTACTTGACCCCTATTACCGAACCATCAGAGTATTTATGGTAAGAGGTTTCATTTCATATACTCTATGTACTGGTGGAGATTTACGGAGTTGATATTTTTTGCATAGTGTAACTTTTATTTTTCCCAATTACTATTAGGTGTTAATTGAAAAAGACTGGATTTCATTTGGACACAAATTTAATCACAGGTAACCCTGGTCACTGCACATATGTTGGAAAAGTCAAACAGAGTCACTTATTTACAGAGGGCCTTTCACCAAATTTTTCATGTTGAACTGAAAACACGTTGTAGCTTCAGAGCAGAAAAAAAAATAATTGTTAGTTCTTTTTTTATTTTGCATCTCTGTTGCAGGGATATTAACAATCAAATGATTTGTCACCTAATGAGTTAATTTTCGTTACATCCAAGTGGGTGTTATCAGAGAGCTTTCACTGTGGGGCATGTACTTCTCCTTGTACTATGTTGTCCAATTATAAACAGGCAGCAAGATGCTAGAAAAAGAACACCTCCACACCATATCTTACAGCAGGTTTCTCAGTGTGTGGGTTATAATGAAAGCCCGGATCTCCTGGTCTAACCTCCTGCATGATTAGAATATCAACTGTATTCAAATCCCATCAATCAACACATTTCAGATATGGGCCCAGCAGTCAGTGTGGGGCTAGGGTCAGCACAGCTGAGTTTAGCTGTGTCACTTTCCAAATCTTCCATCAGCTCTCCTCCTCTCAGCAAAAGAGACAAAAAAAAAACACCATACATTCTAATATAATATACTTACTGTAGTTTTTCTGTGCCATTCCCAGTCTCAGGCGGTTTTGGGAGTGCAGTCCACCTGAAAAAGATGTTGCATGCATATACCCCAATTGCATTGCTTCAGCATATTTTTTTTTTTTTTTTTTTTTTTTTAAGGTATGGAAATTTAGATGGGGATCCCAAGGAGGTGTCCCCAGTGATAGACCAGTTCCTGGAATGTGTCTGGCAGCTCATGGAGCAGTTTCCCTGTGCGTTTGAATTTAATGAGAGATTCTTGGTCCACATACAACACCATATATACTCCTGTCAGTATGGAAACTTTCTGTGCAACTGCGAGAAGGAGAGGAAGGAACTGATGTGAGAGAATATGTGCTCTGTGTATGGTCACTATAGGCTTGTAACAGAAATAGAATATGGATGGTTGACGTGTCCCTGATGCTGATCTGATCACACGGTGCCCCACAGTCTGGATAACAGCAATCACTTATAAACTGTGAAGGTTGAACCTTGGCAAAAAATTTTCAATAACTGTGCAGGAGAAAAATGTATAAAGTGATGGCATATTGGTAAGATATGCCATCACTTCAGGATTGGTGGGGGTGTCAGACCTTAGGGACTCCCACATATCCGGAGACTGAATGGGTATGTGAACCTAAACCATTTCAGTTTTTTCCTGCCCATCTGGGTCGCTGGCATCGCTGGCAGTGCCACTGTACAGAGAAACATAAGAATGGTGAAATCAAAATGCCAATAATAAAATAAGATGGGTACATGGATTTAAGAATTGCACAGTTCCTGATGTAACCAATGGTCCACTAGAAGATACTTCTTGAAGATATTCTCTGTCCTGAGTAATGTTGAAATCTTGTAGATCTTCTTTCCCAGTCACAAAATGTCCTAACCTGCAGGTCAGTAGCCAAGGACATGAGATACATCCTTGTAACTAGAGGATCATGGCTTTAAAGAGATATTCTTAAAATATCAAGCTCTCATTGAGGCCTCATTCAGACATCCGTATCCACATGTACGTGTTAATGCTAATGCTATTCACATGCCTGTGGATTTTCATGGACTATGTGTCTGTGCAAAACTCACGGAGACATGTCTGTTTTTTCTTCCAATATCACAGATGAAAAAGACCTATACAAGTCTATGGGTCCATGAAGAACATAGACAGCCCACGGATGGCATCATGGTGCTGTCCGAGATTAAAGGGGTTGTCCAGTACTTTATATTACCCCCCCCCCAATGTGTCTCCCCGAGACCCCTAAGGATTTTTGTAATTACCTACCGTTGCAGATAATGCCTGTGAGTGGCGCTATCACTGGCCGCTCACAGGCATCACGTGACCCCCGCCGATGTCGCTGGCAGCAGCCGGGGGTCTCTGTCTTCCACGTTCCAGGTGGATGCCAGACTGTGGGCGGGGTTACCCCCCCCACATCACACCCGGCATCCACCGCACGCTCTGCCTCTCCCCATTCATTGGGAAAGCGCGGTAGATGCTGGGAGTGACGCATGGGGAGGAGGTGTAACCCTGCCCACAACCCAGCAGCCACCGTAGGGACCCCAGCGCTGAGTCACGCCTCACTTGTCGTGACATCAGCGTGGGGTCACGTGATGCCTGTGAGCGGCCACCGATAGCGAAGCTCACAGGCATTATCAGCAAAGTCTTAGGGGCCCCGGGGGGATACATTGGGGGGGGAGTAATATAAAGTACTGGACAACTTCTTTAACATTACAAAGCATAGGAGAAACTTTATAACATATTTATCCATACGAGAAGAACACTGATAACACAATGATGGTAAAAATGGACACACTGATACCATTTTTTCACATACCTGTTTAAACCTGTACATGTGAATGAGGCCTTCTGCTGATCACTGAAGAGCCCCATTCTCAGCATCGCTAAAAGTCCCATCGGTCAGACCTCCTGCATTCAGAAAGTTATCTCCTAACCCTTTACAGCAGTGGTTCTCAACTCCAGTCCTCAGGACCCACCAACAGGCCATGTTTTCAGGATTTCCTTAGTATTGCACAGCTGATAATTGCATCACCTGCACAGGCAATAATTCCATCAGCTGTGCAATACTAAGGAAATCCTGAAAACATGATCTGTTGGTGGGTCCTGAGGACTGGAGTTGGGGAACACTGCTGTAAAGGGACTGTCAGTACAGAAGGACTGTTCAAATCAAGTACAGGCGCTCGGTGCACCGTGGTGGGGCCAAGCAGTTCAGTGCATCTTTCCATCTACTTTTTGGAAACGGATTTTCCAATTTTGACTATGAAGCTACACAGCTACTATGCAAAGAAACACTGAAAGCTATAGAACTTGTGGCTCATTCATATAAGAGAATCAGGCACAGTTTCACCAGTTTGGTCAGTGTCAGTTTTTATCATTAGAGTTTGGCCTGAGCTTCAGTTTCTTCATCTTTTTCCATCAAACAGACCTGGAAAACTGGACAGCGCTCAGATGGCAATTAATTGTTGGCCGATTTTTTTTTTTTCACTGACCCATGGATGTGCATTGTTAATTTTGACCTGACACTCAGATAACTATCGTACTATCGTACATTTTGCCACGATTTTCCGTCTCTCAAACAATCACAGATATGTGAATGGCCCCATTCACTCTTCTAGGTACAAGTCGTATCTGGAAATAACACAAATAGGACTCGTACACAAAAAATGTCCGTCTGAATGAGCCCTTAGTGTTAGTGCAGGTTGCAGTGGTGACGGGTATACTTGCAGCTCTCATAATCTCAATATATCAGTGATGCAATCATCATCTTCCAGAATTCAGGAGAGGACCTACTCCCTCTGGTCTTACCTGTGGAAGCAGCGGTTGGATTACATGAACCCTCTGTACAGAGCAGATCACAGTCAGACCCAAGGAACTCTGAGACCACACACCACTCCATGCCACTTCAGGTAAGAGGTTATTCTGATTCCTCCTCTGCACTGAATAAAGCAGCAGAACTCTAACACACCATATACTTATCATTCATATATAGAAACATCAACCCTAACTTTACAGGTGAAAGAAGCGGGGTGACGTATCATGAGCCCAATGTGTCCTTCAGTGGTGAAATCCAAGGCCCAACACTCTTCCCACTTGTAACCATGGTCTACATTTAGGGGTTGCGTCAGAGCTCACTCGTCAGTTCTATCTTCTGCCTGGCACAAATCAATTCACTTTAGACAGATTTACTGACATCTATGACAGCTTGTGACACGGTGATTCATTTTGCACATATTTAGACTGCGATAAAGTATTGATCTTTGGGGGTCAGACCGCTGGGACCCCCAACAATCCCCAGAAGGTTCTGTAGAGCAAGCTTTGAACAGAGCAGAGGGGGAGCATGTACATCTCTACTCCATTCATTCTCTGTGGAACTGACCCCTAGCGATCAATTCCTAAATCCCGTTGATAGGGGATTACTTATATACTGGGTACAACCCCTTTAATAGGGCATGCGGATGTCCCTGATCGGGAACTTTCTATATAAACGCATAATATAAAGTCAAGTTTGGGTCAGGAGACCTGAAGCCAGTCTTTGCATTGAAGCATACTCAGACCGCAAAACACACGTGTGAATCCAGGCAAAAGCTGTTTTTTTTTTGTTTGCCTGTACAAAACAGACCAATTTTGCAAGTGTGTTAGATCCAATTTTCGGGCATATTTAGTCCACATGTCCGTTTTTATCAATGGTTTTGCCATATGCAAAAACAACGTGACAGAGGTTTCCCAAGCTTCTTCAAGTACCCAGTCAGTGAAAATGAAGAATAGCAGTAGGATGCAACTTGGATGTCCGCAAATAAGGTCAATGTAGGGGATGTCTCTGTTTATATACAGACCATCAGTCAGCAAAATAACAGAACGGACATGTGAATAGTGTAAGGATAGGATGTGTCAGTGTGCTGTCCGAGTAATGAGGCCCAACTTGCCACCACATATTTTCACTAATCTGAAGTCACCAGCCATAGATCAGCCACTGAGGGACTCATTAGGACTCGCTCACATTGCCACGTAACACGGCCGAGTGCTAGTGCTATGTGATGTTTTATCGGATAGCACTCGGACCAATAATATACTATGTTATCCGAGTGCAGTCTGATGTACGTGCACAGAGACAATGGAGAAGATGGAAAAATTAAGTCCTCCATCTTCTCCACACCTGTGCTGCAATTCTTCCATGCGAGAAAATTGGATCACACTCAGAGTTAAAGCAGAGTGTCATTAGCATAATCGGCCCAATTCTCTGGCATGGGAGAATATACAGCATTGTGAGCTAGCCCTTCATGTGTGTACCATGAGCTAGCACGTCTTAAGAACATATATCATGAGAATTGCTCGATGATAATCTTCTGTACTTGTGCATATACTAACTCTTCAAACTTATTTTTCACCATGGAAGGTTTTGGAGGGGCCTCTATAACCGATTTGAGAAAGGAATGCACCCTCGCCAGTCAGTCACTGATTTTCTACAGGCAGTAAAAGAAGAGACGCAGCAGCTGGAGGAGGAAATGGAGTTCATGGAGAAGGTGTGGTAGAAATACTGAAAATCCAGCTTCCTGGCCTATATGTTTTTGATGTTTATACCTCCGCTTAGGTTTCAGTGTAAACCAATTCAGCTTTTAATGGTGACTGAGAAACAATTTTAAATGATTATATATAAAAACCCTGCACAAGATAAAAAAGAGGCAATCATTTTTAGCCGATGCCCTACGTCTTTGGTGTTCTCCAACACAATAACTGGAAGAGAGCACCATTAAAGGGAATCTGTTACCAGGTTTTTGCTACCCATCTGAGTGCAGCGCAATATAGGGGCAGAGTCCCTGATTCCAACAATCTGTCACTTACTGGGCTACCTGCTGTCATTTTGATAAAATTACTGTGTTATCTGCAGCAGACCCCGCCCACATCACTGATTGGCAGTTCTCTGACTGCTGAGCTCTGTATAACCCTGCCCACACCACTGATTGGCCACTTTGTGTATACTAGATTTGCAGAAAGCTGCCAATCAGTGATGGGGGCGGGGTTGTACAGAGCTTATGAATATGTAGGACTACCTGGCAGCAGGTTTACTAGTCCCCAATGATAATCTGCTTGCTGATAAAATAGTGATTTTATAAAAACTACAGCAATCAGACCATTAAGTGACACATCACTGTAACCAGGGTCTCTACCTTGTGTCTTTTCAATGTCAGTAATGCCTGAGCACTGTGGCGTTATGGCTTTCTTATGGCACCAGAGAAGTTTGTTCATTGGTATAAAGTTTTCAAGTAAAGGTTCATTTAGGCAGGCCAATAATTGGGTTAGGGAGCGTTCCCTCATTCCCAACTGTTGGCTGCCTAAACAGGCCATCAAACATCCAATGGAGGGGCAAAGCATTCATTGGTGTGATAATTTTTGAGCACGTTTAAAAATTATCATTAGCAGCACATTGTCCTGTGTAAACGAGAAATGTGCTGACGATAACATAAGTGCGGCCGGCCTTACTAAACAGACCATTAAACCACTGCTGATCGACTTGCATGTAGAGGTTACATTAACATGCCCTAACCCAATGTAACTTTTGCTCTTGTCTAACAATTTTTCCTTTAGAGATTAACAAAACTGGAAACTCGAGAGTCAAATGAAACCTACAAGAATCTCAATGACCAGCCAAAAATCCACAACTTCCAGATATGCATCACCAAACACTCTCCGGCTAATACGCCCCAAGATTACAGCACCAACCTGAAGCTGTTTCCCTCTCGTAGTTCATCCCAAGGTGAGGAGGACTCGGCCCTGATCCTAACCCAGGACCATTTGAAGAGCTCGGACCCCGACCTGTCGGCTAACAGTGACCAGGAATCTGGGGTGGAGGACTTGAGCTGCCGGTCTCCGAGTGGTGGAGACTCGTTACCCAGCGAGGACAGTGGGAAGGATCCCGATTCAGATGAAGCAGTGTTCCTGACTGCTTAGAGGTCTTATTAACCACTTGCTATTATATTAGTGCTTCTATTTATTTATAGGGAGTGATGTAAGCTGGGAGGGATATACTGGGGGAAAAAAAAACATATCGACTTTGTTCACATGTATCAGTGGTAGTTTGTACAGCGGAGACCAGATACTAATGTCCTATGTAGTCGGTCTGATCAAGGCAATTGAACGACTGACAATTGGAAAAGTGCATACACAGGTTGACGAAACAATGACGGGGACACAATGATCGCTAATAATCTGGTATCCTGTTATCAGCAGCACGTCTCCTGTTTACACTGAGTAATGTGCTGCCGTTAAGAATTTTAATGAATGCATAAAATGTATCGCACCCAATGAAACGGTGCTTTCCTAGTTTGTCTGCCGATTGTGGTCCTGGTTAGATGGGCCAATAATCGTATGTTGAAATGATTCCTATGAGCGCTCGTTCATCGTTTATTGGCTCTACGCCTTAAGTGCGTGTCTGCAGCCTCCGGGAATATTCAGAAACAGTTATCTTTTTTTAAGAGCCAACCTTATAATGCATTTTGTTTCCTTTCATGATTTCAAACCACATGTCCGTGGAGCATGAATCCTGTCCCAATATATTTGTATATTTAAGGTTTGTCATTGACAAAGGTGCCCTGTACTGGAAATATGGACACTTACATCGTTTTCGGGTTTAGGTCCACTGTATGAAAGATCTGAATGTGCTTTGCTTCTGTGTAAGTTGCTGGTAGACTAATGGTGGTCATCCAGGATCTGACATTGGGTATTAATTCCCTACCTCCTAGTTATGTTAGGCATGACTATCACATGTAAGGTTCTTGCCACCTGGCCGAGAAAAGTTCGAAAAAAAGGACGCAAGCATAAACTGTTTGGCCTGTGACCACAGCAATTTACAGTAAAACAATGTGATTTTCGTCACATGATTAAAACCATGACCCAATGTCTATGGCTGAATAATCCCTTAAAGACTAATGTTTTGTGCTATGGTATACCATCGGTCCGATCTTCTGTAACTTTATACTGTTTCCACATAGACTGCCAATGAAACAAAACTTCAGAATCTCATTTGGAGACTTTAAAGGGGCTGTCCAAGACTTTATTGAAGGCCTATACTTGATCATCAATGTCTGATTGATAGTGCGTGCTGTAGCTGTTCCTGTGTCAACGGTGGCCAGAAATGCTCAGGTGCCGAGCTCTGTTGACGGAGTACTACATATCGGCCACCCATTCAAATCATTAGGGGGCAGATGTGTAGTACGCAGCCGCAGCCACTATTCCCTCCACAGAGCTCCGCAGTGCAGCTCCGCTAATGAGCACCCCAATTGATCAAACATTGATGCCTTATCTTAAAGAGGTGGTCACTACATTGTATAATGCCCCCATCAAATTACACCTTTCAAATACCTGCAGCCGGGGTCACGTGATGCAGACTGAGCAGTCAGCAATAGCGCCACCCACAGGTACATATGGAAGCAGGAGGTATTTACAAAAACATTTATTTAGTTAACATGTGTAAATCGATGGGGTCATTATACAATGTAGTGGACCACCTCTTTAAAGAAAGGCCATCAATGTTAAAGTCCGGGACAACCCCTTTAATTATTAATCGGTATCGGTACAGATCTATTAGACTTTTCAGAACTTCAAAATAGGTCCATCCTTCAAACAGATGCCAAAAAGTACAGTATGTTGCAAACTTTAATGGAAGCATTCCTGTATGAATACAATATTGGAGGAAATAAAGAAAAAAAAACAAAAAGCTTTGGCACTTTTATGTAGGTCTCCAGAATATAGTGGGGAGAGACTTTCTTATTGACTTATATAAGTGAGGTAGAGCAGTAACCCCAAAGAAATTGAAAAATCAGCTGTGGTCCCTATAGGATGGCCCTACACATTGCATTTCCCATCACTTTTTTGAGAATACATTGGGGTGGAAAAATAAGATACAAATAAAGCAGATAATAAGAATTTATAGTCCAGAATTTACTGGTCACTTTTGTATTTCTGTAGGAATTCCAGCTCTGTACGTTGCAGATATCCGGCCCATCAGCGGATTAGCGGGGTCCCGCGTACTTGAATCCTTGCATGTTATCTGGGGGCTAAGAGCCATAGGGTTCTCTCTAAGTGCTTCCGACACTGGTTTTCAGAAAACGTACTGATCCTTTTATATTCGTGCTGCAAGGTAGTTACATGTGGGGTCTCAGCGTCACATTACTGGGCTAGTACTAATATGGTAAGAGTCAATGTTGTGTAGTATCCCCCCGCCATCCTTTACGTGTCTGCCTGCTGCATAGCGGACGGCTGCCATCTTGAATGCTCATTGAAGCTGCTATTAGTTTTTTTTGTAAATTGCATGGATAATCTTACCAGAATAATCGTTCTCACTTCTTGACTTGTCTGCTCATTGTGACCAATATCATATTGGTTTTATAGACGAGTTTACAAGCGCTTGTAGTGCTACAATACAAGAACAAAGCTACTAGATGTAATAGGAAGATCATCATAAAATGACCGTCCCTCCCAACTGCAGATTCCAAAATCTTCTGAAGATGCAGCTTATAAGTGAGGTCCGTGATAGTCAGAAGCAGCGTCTTCTTCCCATGATCTGTGCCTGGGGTGGTAGCCCAGCGATGTAGGGGCTGAGCCGCAGTAACAGACATGGGGCCGTGTCTGCGGGGGAAGGTGGGGAATAGAGTTTTCATTTTCTAATCCAGGACAACCCTTTTAAAAGTAGAACTCCCAAAAACAATGAAAGGGAAAGCCTCTTAAAGGGACACTAATCCTCGAAATGAATGAGGGCAAAAAATAGAGCAGCTCTTACTTTTGTCCAGTCTCAACATGATCCTAAAAGAGATGGGGCCAGAGTCATCAAGAGCGGCGCTGTTCACATTGGTCTTGATGAGGAGGTGTGCTGGAGTCAGACAGACGCTCACGGTTCATGAAAAGGTGCATGCTTCTTCCTGAATTGAGAACGCACCGTGGGTCAATAAACAAATATGCAACATGTGAATGAGATTTTGTGGCTATTTATGGTACAAAGAATTAAAAAAAAAAATTCTGCACAAGCGCTGTGTGTGAGCAAACCCCAACGGTGGAGCCGCAGGTCTTTTGGGAGTTCTCCTTGATTGCAAAGGGTTTTGTGTGTTTTTTTTATATATATTATTTATGGTTTATTTATTGATGCCATCATTGCTTATTTTTGTGACGAGTATAATAAAATCATGATCTATTTTTTTATTTTGTGTTGCATATTTTGGCTGTAATTTATATGCAGAAATTGATTTTTGTTTTAAGATATTTTAAAATATGTTGTCAATCAATATTACCCTAATTGTGACTATATCAGTACAAAGTACGTATGTAAAGTAGTTTATTCCGTAATGTGCAATTAGAATATTTTTGTAAACTCCCTTGTGTTGTGTGTGTGCTGGTGTGTATAGATTAGATTGGGCCGCTGTCCTTTACGGACATAGCATTAGAGTCATTTATGCTGCACTTATAGAAGATGCTAAAGAATTACACTACAGTTTTTTTAATACAATTTTCTTTTCTTTTTTAAAGCAATACTTTACTCACCCTCTCTGGGTCTAATGCAGAGTGTCAGCTATTTGTCACATTGACAGCGCTGCAGCCAGTCAGTGAGTTCAGTGACTCTGAGCAAGTAGTGCCGTTAACTCGGGCAAAGCTGCTGATCTCAGTTATTGGTTGCAGCGCTGTCGACGTGAGGCCAAAGGACAGTAACAGACACTGGGAGCAGTGGCAGAGACCCTGTGCTGGACCCAAGGAAGGTGACTAGTGCACAGTTACAAAAAAAAAACAGCTGCACCAACGGGTTAAAGGAAAATCCCTTTAACCCTCAACTGGTGAGGTGGGGGTCGCCACACCCCAGGGAATTTTTGTTCGGCTGCCATTCATTGAAAAATGCTGGTATGAGGATACGTGTCTCACTAGCTTCCATCCATTTGTGGGTGTCAAAAATTTGTTACACTCATATGCAATCAATCGCCAATAAGAAAACGATTAAAACAAACGTGACCTTCGCATTTTCTGTAAAAATAAGAGATTTCTAAACACTGGGGTATAGGAAACCCCACCTCACCAGTTGCGTGACATAAACCCCACCTCACCAGTCGAGGGTTAATGAACCAGATAATCTGGCACAGATCAGCAATGGAATGGGGAATTTTACAAGATCAGAAGCAAGAAACTGAGCAGAAAATTAGGAAATTACCCTGATAACATTTTGAATTAGCAGCTTGTTTTTGGGCTCTATATACCAATCCAAGGGAGGTTTGTATACTTTATGACGGACATGTAATAATTCAGAATATTTGATGATTTGGAATTTATTAGATCCCCCAGGTGAATTACCCCAATACTATAAAATGGACATAAATGACACATAAATCTGTGCGGTTACAAAGTAACATTGACGCTCCTCCCCAACTCCCCGTACAGAATGACATGCCCTCGGGTCAGGAGTGTCTACAGCTTCATAGAAATATATAAAGCAGTCACGTTAGGGTCGGGAAAGTCCGTGCATGGACTGATTACCACGGACGTCTGAATGAGTCTTTATTGACTAATAAAGTCACTATTGATCACAGGGGTTAAAACGGTCAGGATTGGAGTTCATCTCCAATGTTGACCTTTGTGTAATATATACAACTCACACCTCCTGCACATGGAACAGGCATAGATTCTGGGTATGAACAATGGGCGCCCTACACTATCCACCCTAAACATGGGGAAGATGGCAGTAAAGAGTAAAAGACAGTTGTCTGGGACTTGACTCTTTTCATAAGATAGGTCATCAGCGTGTGATTAAAACAGAAATGTAGAAATTTTTTGCAAATTTATTTAGAAAACAAAAACTGAAATATCACATGGTCATAAGTATTCAGACCCTTTGCTCAGACACTCATATTTAAGTCACATGCTGTCCATTTCCTTGTGATCCTCCTTGAGATGGTTCTACTCCTTCATTGGAGTCCAGCTGTGTTTAATTAAACTGATAGGACTTGATTTGGAAAGGCACACACCTGTCTATATAAGACCTCAAAGCTCACAGTGCATGTCAGACCAAATGAGAATCATGAGCTCAAAGGAACTGCCCAAGGAGCTCAGAGACAGAATTGTGGCAAGGCACAGATCTGGCCAAGGTTATAAAAGAATTTATGCATTACTCAAGGGTCCTAAGAGCACAGTGGCCTCCATAATCCTTAAATGGAAGAAGTTTGGGACCACTAGAAGTCTTCCTAGACCTGGCTGTCCAGCCAAACTGAGCAATTGTGGGAGAATAGCCTTGGTGAGAGAGGTAAAGAAGAACCCCAAAATCACTGTGGCTGAGCTCCAGAGATGCAGTAGGGAGATAGGAGAAAGTTCCACAAAGTCAACTATCACTGCAGCTCTCCACCAGTCGGGCCTTTATGGCAGAGTGGCCCAATGGAAGTCTCTCCTCAGTGCAAGACATATGAAAGCCCGCATAGAGTTTGCTCAAAAACACATGAAGGACTCCCAGACTATGAAAAATAAAATTCTCTGGTCTGATGAGACGAAGATAGAATTTTTTGATGATAATTCTAAGCGGTATGTGTGGAGAAAACCAGGCACTGCTCATCACCTGCCCAATACAATTCCAACAGTGAAACATGATGGAGGCAGCATCATGCTATGGGGGTGTTTTTCAGCTGCAGGGACAGGACAACTGGTTGCAATTGAAGGAAACATGAATGCAGTCAAGTACAGAGATATCCTGGATGAAAACTTCTTCCAGAGTGCTCTGGACCTCAGGCTTGGCCGAAGGTTCACCGTCCAACAAGACAATGACCCTAAGCACACAGCTAAAATAACAAAGGAGTGGCTTCAGAACAACTCTGTGACCATTCTTGACTGGCCCAGCCAGAGCCCTGACCTAAACCCAATTGAGCATCTCTGGAGAGACCTGAAAATGGCTGTCCACCAACGTTCACCATCCAACCTGACGGAACTGGAGAGGATCTGCAAGGAAGAATGGCAGTGGATCCCCAAATCCAGCTGTGAAAAACTTGTTGCATCATTCCCAAGAAGACTCACGGCTGTACTAGCTCAAAAGGGTGCTTCTACTCAATACTGAGCAAAGGGTGTGAATACTTATGCCCGTGTGATATTTCAGGTTTTCTTTTTTAATAAATTTGCAAAAATTTCTACATTTCTGTTTTTTTTTCACTCAAGATGGGGTGCAGAGTGGACATTAATGAGAAAAAAATGAACTTTTTAGAATTCACCAAATGGCTGCAATGAAACAGAGTAAACAATTTAAAGGAGTCTGAATACTTTCCGTACCCACTAATTTTTTTAATTGTCAATAGGTAGCTCTCATTAAAGGCAATAAATCAATATCAAATAATTGTTAGCGAAAGTTCAGCAAAAGGAAGCAGCCACAAGTTTATTGCTACGGCTTGTGCTCAGTGTATTTCCATCATATGGTCCATGGGCATCGAGTACAGCAACACGCTGTCATTTCTGAAAGGCACTGTATGTACAGAAGCGTGAAATGACGTCAGGAATGAGTAATTCACAAATCATTCATTTACTGAGTAAAAGGCTCAATTCACAGAAATGAAGTATTTAATATAAACCATTCCAATATGGGTAACAGAAAGTAACAA
>NW_027364608.1:0-202187 GCF_046119375.1 Phyllobates terribilis
AGAAATTACTGTTTGTGCATTTACAATATTCATTGATTTTTGCCATTGAAAAACATCCAGAAATGATTGAAGCTACTGACTGAATGAAAGGAGCTGGCATCTCACTCTCTTTGAATCTTCTTTATCATGCTAAGAGGAGCAGGAAAAAGCAAAAAATTTCAGAATTGCACCTTGCAATGCGGAGAAATTACTGTTTGTGCATTTACAATATTCATTGATTTTTGCCATTGAAAAACATCCAGAAATGATTGAAGCTACTGACTGAATGAAAGGAGCTGGCATCTCACTCTCTTTGAATCTTCTTTATCATGCTAAGAGGAGCAGGAAAAGGCAAAAAATTTCAGAATTGCACCTTGCAATGCGGAGAAATTACTGTTTGTGCATTTACAATATTCATTGATTTTTGCCATTGAAAAACATCCAGAAATGATTGAAGCTACTGACTGAATGAAAGGAGCTGGCATCTCACTCTCTTTGAATCTTCTTTATCATGCTAAGAGGAGCAGGAAAAAGGCAAAAAATTTCAGAATTGCACCTTGCAATGCGGAGAAATTACTGTTTGTGCATTTACAATATTCATTGATTTTTGCCATTGAAAAACATCCAGAAATGATTGAAGCTACTGACTGAATGAAAGGAGCTGGCATCTCACTCTCTTTGAATCTTCTTTATCATGCTAAGAGGAGCAGGAAAAAGGCAAAAAATTTCAGAATTGCACCTTGCAATGCGGAGAAATTACTGTTTGTGCATTTACAATATTCATTGATTTTTGCCATTGAAAAACATCCAGAAATGATTGAAGCTACTGACTGAATTAAAGGAGCTGGCATCTCACTCTCTTTGAATCTTCTTTATCATGCTAAGAGGAGCAGGAAAAAGCAAAAAATTTCAGAATTGCACCTTGCAATGCGGAGAAATTACTGTTTGTGCATTTACAATATTCATTGATTTTTGCCATTGAAAAATCATGTTATTCATAACCAGAAATGATTGAAGCTACTGACTGAATGAAAGGAGCTGGCATCTCACTCTCTTTGAATCTTCTTTATCATGCTAAGAGGAGCAGGAAAAAGCAAAAAATTTCAGAATTGCACCTTGCAATGCGGAGAAATTACTGTTTGTGCATTTACAATATTCATTGATTTTTGCCATTGAAAAACATCCAGAAATGATTGAAGCTACTGACTGAATGAAAGGAGCTGGCATCTCACTCTCTTTGAATCTTCTTTATCATGCTAAGAGGAGCAGGAAAAAGCAAAAAATTTCAGAATTGCACCTTGCAATGCGGAGAAATTACTGTTTGTGCATTTCCAATATTCATTGATTTTTGCCATTGAAAAACATCATGTTATTCATATACCAGAAATGATTGAAGCTACTGACTGAATGAAAGGAGCTGGCATCTCACTCTCTTTGAATCTTCTTTATCATGCTAAGAGGAGCAGAAAAAAGCAAAAAATTTCAGAATTGCACCTTGCAATGCGGAGAAATTACTGTTTGTGCATTTACAATATTCATTGATTTTTGCCATTGAAAAACGTCCAGAAATGATTGAAGCTAGTGACTGAATGAAAAGAGCTGGCATCTCACTCTCTTTGAATCTTCTTTATCATGCTAAGAGGAGCAGGAAAAAGCAAAAAATTTCAGAATTGCACCTTGCAATGCGGAGAAATTACTGTTTGTGCATTTACAATATTCATTGATTTTTGCCATTGAAAAACATCCAGAAATGATTGAAGCTACTGACTGAATGAAAGGAGCTGGCATCTCACTCTCTTTGAATCTTCTTTATCATGCTAAGAGGAGCAGGAAAAGGCAAAAAATTTCAGAATTGCACCTTGCAATGCGGAGAAATTACTGTTTGTGCATTTACAATATTCATTGATTTTTGCCATTGAAAAACATCATGTTATTCATATACCAGAAATGATTGAAGCTACTGACTGAATGAAAGGAGCTGGCATCTCACTCTCTTTGAATCTTCTTTATCATTCTAAGAGGAGCAGGAAAAAGCAAAAAATTTCAGAATTGCACCTTGCAATGCGGAGAAATTACTGTTTGTGCATTTACAATATTCATTGATTTTTGCCATTGAAAAACGTCCAGAAATGATTGAAGCTACTGACTGAATGAAAGGAGCTGGCATCTCACTCTCTTTGAATCTTCTTTATCATGCTAAGAGGAGCAGGAAAAAGCAAAAAATTTCAGAATTGCACCTTGCAATGCGGAGAAATTACTGTTTGTGCATTTCCAATATTCATTGATTTTTGCCATTGAAAAACATCATGTTATTCATATACCAGAAATGATTGAAGCTACTGACTGAATGAAAGGAGCTGGCATCTCACTCTCTTTGAATCTTCTTTATCATGCTAAGAGGAGCAGGAAAAAGCAAAAAATTTCAGAATTGCACCTTGCAATGCGGAGAAATTACTGTTTGTGCATTTACAATATTCATTGATTTTTGCCATTGAAAAACATCCAGAAATGATTGAAGCTACTGACTGAATGAAAGGAGCTGGCATCTCACTCTCTTTGAATCTTCTTTATCATGCTAAGAGGAGCAGGAAAAGGCAAAAAATTTCAGAATTGCACCTTGCAATGCGGAGAAATTACTGTTTGTGCATTTACAATATTCATTGATTTTTGCCATTGAAAAACATCATGTTATTCATATACCAGAAATGATTGAAGCTACTGACTGAATGAAAGGAGCTGGCATCTCACTCTCTTTGAATCTTCTTTATCATGCTAAGAGGAGCAGGAAAAAGCAAAAAATTTCAGAATTGCACCTTGCAATGCGGAGAAATTACTGTTTGTGCATTTACAATATTCATTTATTTTTGCCATTGAAAAACATCATGTTATTCATATACCAGAAATGATTGAAGCTACTGACTGAATGAAAGGAGCTGGCATCTCACTCTCTTTGAATCTTCTTTATCATGCTAAGAGGAGCAGGAAAAAGCAAAAAATTTCAGAATTGCACCTTGCAATGCGGAGAAATTACTGTTTGTGCATTTACAATATTCATTGATTTTTGCCATTGAAAAACATCATGTTATTCATATACCAGAAATGATTGAAGCTACTGACTGAATGAAAGGAGCTGGCATCTCACTCTCTTTGAATCTTCTTTATCATGCTAAGAGGAGCAGGAAAAAGCAAAAAATTTCAGAATTGCACCTTGCAATGCGGAGAAATTACTGTTTGTGCATTTACAATATTCATTGATTTTTGCCATTGAAAAACGTCCAGAAATGATTGAAGCTACTGACTGAATGAAAGGAGCTGGCATCTCACTCTCTTTGAATCTTCTTTATCATGCTAAGAGGAGCAGGAAAAAGCAAAAAATTTCAGAATTGCACCTTGCAATGCGGAGAAATTACTGTTTGTGCATTTAAAATATTCATTGATTTTTGCCATTGAAAAACATCATGTTATTCATATACCAGAAATGATTGAAGCTACTGACTGAATGAAAGGAGCTGGCATCTCACTCTCTTTGAATCTTCTTTATCATGCTAAGAGGAGCAGAAAAAAGCAAAAAATTTCAGAATTGCACCTTGCAATGCGGAGAAATTACTGTTTGTGCATTTACAATATTCATTGATTTTTGCCATTGAAAAACGTCCAGAAATGATTGAAGCTACTGACTGAATGAAAGGAGCTGGCATCTCACTCTCTTTGAATCTTCTTTATCATGCTAAGAGGAGCAGGAAAAAGCAAAAAATTTCAGAATTGCACCTTGCAATGCGGAGAAATTACTGTTTGTGCATTTCCAATATTCATTGATTTTTGCCATTGAAAAACATCATGTTATTCATATACCAGAAATGATTGAAGCTACTGACTGAATGAAAGGAGCTGGCATCTCACTCTCTTTGAATCTTCTTTATCATGCTAAGAGGAGCAGAAAAAAGCAAAAAATTTCAGAATTGCACCTTGCAATGCGGAGAAATTACTGTTTGTGCATTTACAATATTCATTGATTTTTGCCATTGAAAAACGTCCAGAAATGATTGAAGCTACTGACTGAATGAAAGGAGCTGGCATCTCACTCTCTTTGAATCTTCTTTATCATGCTAAGAGGAGCAGGAAAAAGCAAAAAATTTCAGAATTGCACCTTGCAATGCGGAGAAATTACTGTTTGTGCATTTACAATATTCATTGATTTTTGCCATTGAAAAACATCCAGAAATGATTGAAGCTACTGACTGAATGAAAGGAGCTGGCATCTCACTCTCTTTGAATCTTCTTTATCATGCTAAGAGGAGCAGGAAAAGGCAAAAAATTTCAGAATTGCACCTTGCAATGCGGAGAAATTACTGTTTGTGCATTTACAATATTCATTGATTTTTGCCATTGAAAAACATCATGTTATTCATATACCAGAAATGATTGAAGCTACTGACTGAATGAAAGGAGCTGGCATCTCACTCTCTTTGAATCTTCTTTATCATGCTAAGAGGAGCAGGAAAAAGCAAAAAATTTCAGAATTGCACCTTGCAATGCGGAGAAATTACTGTTTGTGCATTTACAATATTCATTTATTTTTGCCATTGAAAAACATCATGTTATTCATATACCAGAAATGATTGAAGCTACTGACTGAATGAAAGGAGCTGGCATCTCACTCTCTTTGAATCTTCTTTATCATGCTAAGAGGAGCAGGAAAAAGCAAAAAATTTCAGAATTGCACCTTGCAATGCGGAGAAATTACTGTTTGTGCATTTACAATATTCATTGATTTTTGCCATTGAAAAACGTCCAGAAATGATTGAAGCTACTGACTGAATGAAAGGAGCTGGCATCTCACTCTCTTTGAATCTTCTTTATCATGCTAAGAGGAGCAGGAAAAGGCAAAAAATTTCAGAATTGCACCTTGCAATGCGGAGAAATTACTGTTCGTGCATTTACAATATTCATTGATTTTTGCCATTGAAAAACATCATGTTATTCATATACCAGAAATGATTGAAGCTACTGACTGAATGAAAGGAGCTGGCATCTCACTCTCTTTGAATCTTCTTTATCATGCTAAGAGGAGCAGGAAAAAGCAAAAAATTTCAGAATTGCACCTTGCAATGCGGAGAAATTACTGTTTGTGCATTTACAATATTCATTTATTTTTGCCATTGAAAAACATCATGTTATTCATATACCAGAAATGATTGAAGCTACTGACTGAATGAAAGGAGCTGGCATCTCACTCTCTTTGAATCTTCTTTATCATGCTAAGAGGAGCAGGAAAAAGCAAAAAATTTCAGAATTGCACCTTGCAATGCGGAGAAATTACTGTTTGTGCATTTACAATATTCATTGATTTTTGCCATTGAAAAACGTCCAGAAATGATTGAAGCTACTGACTGAATGAAAGGAGCTGGCATCTCACTCTCTTTGAATCTTCTTTATCATGCTAAGAGGAGCAGGAAAAAGCAAAAAATTTCAGAATTGCACCTTGCAATGCGGAGAAATTACTGTTTGTGCATTTACAATATTCATTGATTTTTGCCATTGAAAAACATCATGTTATTCATATACCAGAAATGTTTGAAGCTACTGACTGAATGAAAGGAGCTGGCATCTCACTCTCTTTGAATCTTCTTTATCATGCTAAGAGGAGCAGGAAAAAGCAAAAAATTTCAGAATTGCACCTTGCAATGCGGAGAAATTACTGTTTGTGCATTTACAATATTCATTGATTTTTGCCATTGAAAAACGTCCAGAAATGATTGAAGCTACTGACTGAATGAAAGGAGCTGGCATCTCACTCTCTTTGAATCTTCTTTATCATGCTAAGAGGAGCAGGAAAAAGCAAAAAATTTCAGAATTGCACCTTGCAATGCGGAGAAATTACTGTTTGTGCATTTACAATATTCATTTATTTTTGCCATTGAAAAACATCATGTTATTCATATACCAGAAATGATTGAAGCTACTGACTGAATGAAAGGAGCTGGCATCTCACTCTCTTTGAATCTTCTTTATCATGCTAAGAGGAGCAGGAAAAAGCAAAAAATTTCAGAATTGCACCTTGCAATGCGGAGAAATTACTGTTTGTGCATTTACAATATTCATTGATTTTTGCCATTGAAAAACATCACGTTATTCATATACCAGAAATGATTGAAGCTACTGACTGAATGAAAGGAGCTGGCATCTCACTCTCTTTGAATCTTCTTTATCATGCTAAGAGGAGCAGGAAAAAGCAAAAAATTTCAGAATTGCACCTTGCAATGCGGAGAAATTACTGTTTGTGCATTTACAATATTCATTGATTTTTGCCATTGAAAAACGTCCAGAAATGATTGAAGCTACTGACTGAATGAAAGGAGCTGGCATCTCACTCTCTTTGAATCTTCTTTATCATGCTAAGAGGAGCAGGAAAAAGCAAAAAATTTCAGAATTGCACCTTGCAATGCGGAGAAATTACTGTTTGTGCATTTCCAATATTCATTGATTTTTGCCATTGAAAAACATCATGTTATTCATATACCAGAAATGATTGAAGCTACTGACTGAATGAAAGGAGCTGGCATCTCACTCTCTTTGAATCTTCTTTATCATGCTAAGAGGAGCAGAAAAAAGCAAAAAATTTCAGAATTGCACCTTGCAATGCGGAGAAATTACTGTTTGTGCATTTACAATATTCATTGATTTTTGCCATTGAAAAACGTCCAGAAATGATTGAAGCTACTGACTGAATGAAAGGAGCTGGCATCTCACTCTCTTTGAATCTTCTTTATCATGCTAAGAGGAGCAGGAAAAAGCAAAAAATTTCAGAATTGCACCTTGCAATGCGGAGAAATTACTGTTTGTGCATTTCCAATATTCATTGATTTTTGCCATTGAAAAACATCATGTTATTCATATACCAGAAATGATTGAAGCTACTGACTGAATGAAAGGAGCTGGCATCTCACTCTCTTTGAATCTTCTTTATCATGCTAAGAGGAGCAGAAAAAAGCAAAAAATTTCAGAATTGCACCTTGCAATGCGGAGAAATTACTGTTTGTGCATTTACAATATTCATTGATTTTTGCCATTGAAAAACGTCCAGAAATGATTGAAGCTACTGACTGAATGAAAGGAGCTGGCATCTCACTCTCTTTGAATCTTCTTTATCATGCTAAGAGGAGCAGGAAAAAGCAAAAAATTTCAGAATTGCACCTTGCAATGCGGAGAAATTACTGTTTGTGCATTTACAATATTCATTGATTTTTGCCATTGAAAAACATCATGTTATTCATATACCAGAAATGATTGAAGCTACTGACTGAATGAAAGGAGCTGGCATCTCACTCTCTTTGAATCTTCTTTATCATGCTAAGAGGAGCAGGAAAAAGCAAAAAATTTCAGAATTGCACCTTGCAATGCGGAGAAATTACTGTTTGTGCATTTACAATATTCATTGATTTTTGCCATTGAAAAACGTCCAGAAATGATTGAAGCTACTGACTGAATGAAAGGAGCTGGCATCTCACTCTCTTTGAATCTTCTTTATCATGCTAAGAGGAGCAGGAAAAGGCAAAAAATTTCAGAATTGCACCTTGCAATGCGGAGAAATTACTGTTCGTGCATTTACAATATTCATTGATTTTTGCCATTGAAAAACATCATGTTATTCATATACCAGAAATGATTGAAGCTACTGACTGAATGAAAGGAGCTGGCATCTCACTCTCTTTGAATCTTCTTTATCATGCTAAGAGGAGCAGGAAAAAGCAAAAAATTTCAGAATTGCACCTTGCAATGCGGAGAAATTACTGTTTGTGCATTTACAATATTCATTTATTTTTGCCATTGAAAAACATCATGTTATTCATATACCAGAAATGATTGAAGCTACTGACTGAATGAAAGGAGCTGGCATCTCACTCTCTTTGAATCTTCTTTATCATGCTAAGAGGAGCAGGAAAAAGCAAAAAATTTCAGAATTGCACCTTGCAATGCGGAGAAATTACTGTTTGTGCATTTACAATATTCATTGATTTTTGCCATTGAAAAACGTCCAGAAATGATTGAAGCTACTGACTGAATGAAAGGAGCTGGCATCTCACTCTCTTTGAATCTTCTTTATCATGCTAAGAGGAGCAGGAAAAAGCAAAAAATTTCAGAATTGCACCTTGCAATGCGGAGAAATTACTGTTTGTGCATTTACAATATTCATTGATTTTTGCCATTGAAAAACATCATGTTATTCATATACCAGAAATGTTTGAAGCTACTGACTGAATGAAAGGAGCTGGCATCTCACTCTCTTTGAATCTTCTTTATCATGCTAAGAGGAGCAGGAAAAAGCAAAAAATTTCAGAATTGCACCTTGCAATGCGGAGAAATTACTGTTTGTGCATTTACAATATTCATTGATTTTTGCCATTGAAAAACGTCCAGAAATGATTGAAGCTACTGACTGAATGAAAGGAGCTGGCATCTCACTCTCTTTGAATCTTCTTTATCATGCTAAGAGGAGCAGGAAAAAGCAAAAAATTTCAGAATTGCACCTTGCAATGCGGAGAAATTACTGTTTGTGCATTTACAATATTCATTTATTTTTGCCATTGAAAAACATCATGTTATTCATATACCAGAAATGATTGAAGCTACTGACTGAATGAAAGGAGCTGGCATCTCACTCTCTTTGAATCTTCTTTATCATGCTAAGAGGAGCAGGAAAAAGCAAAAAATTTCAGAATTGCACCTTGCAATGCGGAGAAATTACTGTTTGTGCATTTACAATATTCATTGATTTTTGCCATTGAAAAACATCACGTTATTCATATACCAGAAATGATTGAAGCTACTGACTGAATGAAAGGAGCTGGCATCTCACTCTCTTTGAATCTTCTTTATCATGCTAAGAGGAGCAGGAAAAAGCAAAAAATTTCAGAATTGCACCTTGCAATGCGGAGAAATTACTGTTTGTGCATTTACAATATTCATTGATTTTTGCCATTGAAAAACGTCCAGAAATGATTGAAGCTACTGACTGAATGAAAGGAGCTGGCATCTCACTCTCTTTGAATCTTCTTTATCATGCTAAGAGGAGCAGGAAAAAGCAAAAAATTTCAGAATTGCACCTTGCAATGCGGAGAAATTACTGTTTGTGCATTTCCAATATTCATTGATTTTTGCCATTGAAAAACATCATGTTATTCATATACCAGAAATGATTGAAGCTACTGACTGAATGAAAGGAGCTGGCATCTCACTCTCTTTGAATCTTCTTTATCATGCTAAGAGGAGCAGAAAAAAGCAAAAAATTTCAGAATTGCACCTTGCAATGCGGAGAAATTACTGTTTGTGCATTTACAATATTCATTGATTTTTGCCATTGAAAAACGTCCAGAAATGATTGAAGCTACTGACTGAATGAAAGGAGCTGGCATCTCACTCTCTTTGAATCTTCTTTATCATGCTAAGAGGAGCAGGAAAAAGCAAAAAATTTCAGAATTGCACCTTGCAATGCGGAGAAATTACTGTTTGTGCATTTCCAATATTCATTGATTTTTGCCATTGAAAAACATCATGTTATTCATATACCAGAAATGATTGAAGCTACTGACTGAATGAAAGGAGCTGGCATCTCACTCTCTTTGAATCTTCTTTATCATGCTAAGAGGAGCAGAAAAAAGCAAAAAATTTCAGAATTGCACCTTGCAATGCGGAGAAATTACTGTTTGTGCATTTACAATATTCATTGATTTTTGCCATTGAAAAACGTCCAGAAATGATTGAAGCTACTGACTGAATGAAAGGAGCTGGCATCTCACTCTCTTTGAATCTTCTTTATCATGCTAAGAGGAGCAGGAAAAAGCAAAAAATTTCAGAATTGCACCTTGCAATGCGGAGAAATTACTGTTTGTGCATTTACAATATTCATTGATTTTTGCCATTGAAAAACATCCAGAAATGATTGAAGCTACTGACTGAATGAAAGGAGCTGGCATCTCACTCTCTTTGAATCTTCTTTATCATGCTAAGAGGAGCAGGAAAAGGCAAAAAATTTCAGAATTGCACCTTGCAATGCGGAGAAATTACTGTTTGTGCATTTACAATATTCATTGATTTTTGCCATTGAAAAACATCATGTTATTCATATACCAGAAATGATTGAAGCTACTGACTGAATGAAAGGAGCTGGCATCTCACTCTCTTTGAATCTTCTTTATCATGCTAAGAGGAGCAGGAAAAAGCAAAAAATTTCAGAATTGCACCTTGCAATGCGGAGAAATTACTGTTTGTGCATTTACAATATTCATTTATTTTTGCCATTGAAAAACATCATGTTATTCATATACCAGAAATGATTGAAGCTACTGACTGAATGAAAGGAGCTGGCATCTCACTCTCTTTGAATCTTCTTTATCATGCTAAGAGGAGCAGGAACAAGCAAAAAATTTCAGAATTGCACCTTGCAATGCGGAGAAATTACTGTTTGTGCATTTACAATATTCATTGATTTTTGCCATTGAAAAACGTCCAGAAATGATTGAAGCTACTGACTGAATGAAAGGAGCTGGCATCTCACTCTCTTTGAATCTTCTTTATCATGCTAAGAGGAGCAGGAAAAGGCAAAAAATTTCAGAATTGCACCTTGCAATGCGGAGAAATTACTGTTCGTGCATTTACAATATTCATTGATTTTTGCCATTGAAAAACATCATGTTATTCATATACCAGAAATGATTGAAGCTACTGACTGAATGAAAGGAGCTGGCATCTCACTCTCTTTGAATCTTCTTTATCATGCTAAGAGGAGCAGGAAAAAGCAAAAAATTTCAGAATTGCACCTTGCAATGCGGAGAAATTACTGTTTGTGCATTTACAATATTCATTTATTTTTGCCATTGAAAAACATCATGTTATTCATATACCAGAAATGATTGAAGCTACTGACTGAATGAAAGGAGCTGGCATCTCACTCTCTTTGAATCTTCTTTATCATGCTAAGAGGAGCAGGAAAAAGCAAAAAATTTCAGAATTGCACCTTGCAATGCGGAGAAATTACTGTTTGTGCATTTACAATATTCATTGATTTTTGCCATTGAAAAACGTCCAGAAATGATTGAAGCTACTGACTGAATGAAAGGAGCTGGCATCTCACTCTCTTTGAATCTTCTTTATCATGCTAAGAGGAGCAGGAAAAAGCAAAAAATTTCAGAATTGCACCTTGCAATGCAGAGAAATTACTGTTTGTGCATTTACAATATTCATTGATTTTTGCCATTGAAAAACATCATGTTATTCATATACCAGAAATGTTTGAAGCTACTGACTGAATGAAAGGAGCTGGCATCTCACTCTCTTTGAATCTTCTTTATCATGCTAAGAGGAGCAGGAAAAAGCAAAAAATTTCAGAATTGCACCTTGCAATGCGGAGAAATTACTGTTTGTGCATTTACAATATTCATTGATTTTTGCCATTGAAAAACGTCCAGAAATGATTGAAGCTACTGACTGAATGAAAGGAGCTGGCATCTCACTCTCTTTGAATCTTCTTTATCATGCTAAGAGGAGCAGGAAAAAGCAAAAAATTTCAGAATTGCACCTTGCAATGCGGAGAAATTACTGTTTGTGCATTTACAATATTCATTGATTTTTGCCATTGAAAAACATCATGTTATTCATATACCAGAAATGATTGAAGCTACTGACTGAATGAAAGGAGCTGGCATCTCACTCTCTTTGAATCTTCTTTATCATGCTAAGAGGAGCAGGAAAAAGCAAAAAATTTCAGAATTGCACCTTGCAATGCGGAGAAATTACTGTTTGTGCATTTACAATATTCATTGATTTTTGCCATTGAAAAACGTCCAGAAATGATTGAAGCTACTGACTGAATGAAAGGAGCTGGCATCTCACTCTCTTTGAATCTTCTTTATCATGCTAAGAGGAGCAGGAAAAAGCAAAAAAATTCAGAATTGCACCTTGCAATGCGGAGAAATTACTGTTTGTGCATTTACAATATTCATTGATTTTTGCCATTGAAAAACATCATGTTATTCATATACCAGAAATGATTGAAGCTACTGACTGAATGAAAGGAGCTGGCATCTCACTCTCTTTGAATCTTCTTTTTCATGCTAAGAGGAGCAGGAAAAAGTAAAAAATTTCAGAATTGCACCTTGCAATGCGGAGAAATTACTGTTTGTGCATTTACAATATTCATTGATTTTTGCCATTGAAAAACGTCCAGAAATGATTGAAGCTACTGACTGAATGAAAGGAGCTGGCATCTCAGTCTCTTTGAATCTTCTTTATCATGCTAAGAGGAGCAGGAAAAAGCAAAAAATTTCAGAATTGCACCTTGCAATGCGGAGAAATTACTGCTTGTGCATTTACAATATTCATTGATTTTTGCCATTGAAAAACGTCCAGAAATGATTGAAGCTACTGACTGAATGAAAGGAGCTGGCATCTCACTCTCTTTGAATCTTCTTTATCATGCTAAGAGGAGCAGGAAAAAGCAAAAAATTTCAGAATTGCACCTTGCAATGCGGAGAAATTACTGTTTGTGCATTTACAATATTCATTGATTTTTGCCATTGAAAAACGTCCAGAAATGATTGAAGCTACTGACTGAATGAAAGGAGCTGGCATCTCACTCTCTTTGAATCTTCTTTATCATGCTAAGAGGAGCAGGAAAAAGCAAAAAATTTCAGAATTGCACCTTGCAATGCGGAGAAATTACTGTTTGTGCATTTACAATATTCATTGATTTTTGCCATTGAAAAACATCCAGAAATGATTGAAGCTACTGACTGAATGAAAGGAGCTGGCATCTCACTCTCTTTGAATCTTCTTTATCATGCTAAGAGGAGCAGGAAAAAGCAAAAAATTTCAGAATTGCACCTTGCAATGCGGAGAAATTACTGTTTGTGCATTTACAATATTCATTGATTTTTGCCATTGTTAAACATCATGTTATTCATATACCAGAAATGATTGAAGCTACTGACTGAATGAAAGGAGCTGGCATCTCACTCTCTTTGAATCTTCTTTATCATGCTAAGAGGAGCAGGAAAAAGCAAAAAATTTCAGAATTGCACCTTGCAATGCGGAGAAATTACTGTTTGTGCATTTACAATATTCATTGATTTTTGCCATTGAAAAACGTCCAGAAATGTTTGAAGCTACTGACTGAATGAAAGGAGCTGGCATCTCACTCTCTTTGAATCTTCTTTATCATGCTAAGAGGAGCAGGAAAAAGCAAAAAATTTCAGAATTGCACCTTGCAATGCGGAGAAATTACTGTTTGTGCATTTACAATATTCATTGATTTTTGCCATTGAAAAACATCATGTTATTCATATACCAGAAATGATTGAAGCTACTGACTGAATGAAAGGAGCTGGCATCTCACTCTCTTTGAATCTTCTTTATCATGCTAAGAGGAGCAGGAAAAAGCAAAAAATTTCAGAATTGCACCTTGCAATGCGGAGAAATTACTGTTTGTGCATTTACAATATTCATTGATTTTTGCCATTGAAAAACGTCCAGAAATGATTGAAGCTACTGACTGAATGAAAGGAGCTGGCATCTCACTCTCTTTGAATCTTCTTTATCATGCTAAGAGGAGCAGGAAAAAGCAAAAAATTTCAGAATTGCACCTTGCAATGCGGAGAAATTACTGTTTGTGCATTTACAATATTCATTGATTTTTGCCATTGAAAAACATCATGTTATTCATATACCAGAAATGATTGAAGCTACTGACTGAATGAAAGGAGCTGGCATCTCACTCTCTTTGAATCTTCTTTATCATGCTAAGAGGAGCAGGAAAAAGTAAAAAATTTCAGAATTGCACCTTGCAATGCGGAGAAATTACTGTTTGTGCATTTACAATATTCATTGATTTTTGCCATTGAAAAACGTCCAGAAATGATTGAAGCTACTGACTGAATGAAAGGAGCTGGCATCTCAGTCTCTTTGAATCTTCTTTATCATGCTAAGAGGAGCAGGAAAAAGCAAAAAATTTCAGAATTGCACCTTGCAATGCGGAGAAATTACTGCTTGTGCATTTACAATATTCATTGATTTTTGCCATTGAAAAACGTCCAGAAATGATTGAAGCTACTGACTGAATGAAAGGAGCTGGCATCTCACTCTCTTTTAATCTTCTTTATCATGCTAAGAGGAGCAGGAAAAAGCAAAAAATTTCAGAATTGCACCTTGCAATACGGAGAAATTACTGTTTGTGCATTTACAATATTCATTGATTTTTGCCATTGAAAAACGTCCAGAAATGATTGAAGCTACTGACTGAATGAAAGGAGCTGGCATCTCACTCTGTTTGAATCTTCTTTATCATGCTAAGAGGAGCAGGAAAAAGCAAAAAATTTCAGAATTGCACCTTGCAATGCGGAGAAATTACTGTTTGTGCATTTACAATATTCATTGATTTTTGCCATTGAAAAACGTCCAGAAATGATTGAAGCTACTGACTGAATGAAAGGAGCTGGCATCTCACTCTCTTTGAATCTTCTTTATCATGCTAAGAGGAGCAGGAAAAAGCAAAAAATTTCAGAATTGCACCTTGCAATGCGGAGAAATTACTGTTTGTGCATTTACAATATTCATTGATTTTTGCCGTTGAAAAACGTCCAGAAATGATTGAAGCTACTGACTGAATGAAAGGAGCTGGCATCTCACTCTCTTTGAATCTTCTTTATCATGCTAAGAGGAGCAGGAAAAAGCAAAAAATTTCAGAATTGCACCTTGCAATGCGGAGAAATTACTGTTTGTGCATTTACAATATTCATTGATTTTTGCCATTGAAAAACATCCAGAAATGATTGAAGCTACTGACTGAATGAAAGGAGCTGGCATCTCACTCTCTTTGAATCTTCTTTATCATGCTAAGAGGAGCAGGAAAAAGCAAAAAATTTCAGAATTGCACCTTGCAATACGGAGAAATTACTGTTTGTGCATTTACAATATTCATTGATTTTTGCCATTGAAAAACGTCCAGAAATGATTGAAGCTACTGACTGAATGAAAGGAGCTGGCATCTCACTCTGTTTGAATCTTCTTTATCATGCTAAGAGGAGCAGGAAAAAGCAAAAAATTTCAGAATTGCACCTTGCAATGCGGAGAAATTACTGTTTGTGCATTTACAATATTCATTGATTTTTGCCATTGAAAAACGTCCAGAAATGATTGAAGCTACTGACTGAATGAAAGGAGCTGGCATCTCACTCTCTTTCAATCTTCTTTATCATGCTAAGAGGAGCAGGAAAAAGCAAAAAATTTCAGAATTGCACCTTGCAATGCGGAGAAATTACTGTTTGTGCATTTACAATATTCATTGATTTTTGCCGTTGAAAAACGTCCAGAAATGATTGAAGCTACTGACTGAATGAAAGGAGCTGGCATCTCACTCTCTTTGAATCTTCTTTATCATGCTAAGAGGAGCAGGAAAAAGCAAAAAATTTCAGAATTGCACCTTGCAATGCGGAGAAATTACTGTTTGTGCATTTACAATATTCATTGATTTTTGCCATTGAAAAACATCCAGAAATGATTGAAGCTACTGACTGAATGAAAGGAGCTGGCATCTCACTCTCTTTGAATCTTCTTTATCATGCTAAGAGGAGCAGGAAAAAGCAAAAAAATTTCAGAATTGCACCTTGCAATGCGGAGAAATTACTGTTTGTGCATTTACAATATTCATTGATTTTTGCCATTGTTAAACATCATGTTATTCATATACCAGAAATGATTGAAGCTACTGACTGAATGAAAGGAGCTGGCATCTCAGTCTCTTTGAATCTTCTTTATCATGCTAAGAGGAGCAGGAAAAAGCAAAAAATTTCAGAATTGCACCTTGCAATGCGGAGAAATTACTGTTTGTGCATTTACAATATTCATTGATTTTTGCCTTTGAAAAACGTCCAGAAATGTTTGAAGCTACTGACTGAATGAAAGGAGATGGCATCTCACTCTCTTTGAATCTTCTTTATCATGCTAAGAGGAGCAGGAAAAAGCAAAAAATTTCAGAATTGCACCTTGCAATGCGGAGAAATTACTGTTTGTGCATTTACAATATTCATTGATTTTTGCCATTGAAAAACATCATGTTATTCATATACCAGAAATGATTGAAGCTACTGACTGAATGAAAGGAGCTGGCATCTCACTCTCTTTGAATCTTTTTTATCATGCTAAGAGGAGCAGGAAAAAGCAAAAAATTTCAGAATTGCACCTTGCAATGCGGAGAAATTACTGTTTGTGCATTTACAATATTCATTGATTTTTGCCATTGAAAAACGTCCAGAAATGATTGAAGCTACTGACTGAATGAAAGGAGCTGGCATCTCACTCTCTTTGAATCTTCTTTATCATGCTAAGAGGAGCAGGAAAAGGCAAAAAATTTCAGAATTGCACCTTGCAATGCGGAGAAATTACTGTTTGTGCATTTACAATATTCATTGATTTTTGCCATTGAAAAACATCATGTTATTCATATACCAGAAATGTTTGAAGCTACTGACTGAATAAAAGGAGCTGGCATCTCACTCTCTTTGAATCTTCTTTATCATGCTAAGAGGAGCAGGAAAAAGCAAAAAATTTCAGAATTGCACCTTGCAATGCGAATAAATTACTGTTTGTGCATTTACAATATTCATTGATTTTTGCCATTGAAAAACATCATGTTATTCATATACCAGAAATGATTGAAGCTACTGACTGAATGAAAGGAGCTGGCATCTCACTCTCTTTGAATCTTCTTTATCATGCTAAGAGGAGCAGGAAAAAGCAAAAAATTTCAGAATTGCACCTTGCAATGCGGAGAAATTACTGTTTGTGCATTTACAATATTCATTGATTTTTGCCATTGAAAAACATCATGTTATTCATATACCAGAAATGATTGAAGCTACTGACTGAATGAAAGGAGCTGGCATCTCACTCTCTTTGAATCTTCTTTATCATGCTAAGAGGAGCAGGAAAAAGCAAAAAATTTCAGAATTGCACCTCGCAATGCGGAGAAATTACTGTTTGTGCATTTACAATATTCATTGATTTTTGCCATTGAAAAACGTCCAGAAATGATTGAAGCTACTGACTGAATGAAAGGAGCTGGCATCTCACTCTCTTTGAATCTTCTTTATCATGCTAAGAGGAGCAGGAAAAAGCAAAAAATTTCAGAATTGCACCTTGCAATGCGGAGAAATTGCTGTTTGTGCATTTACAAAATTCATTGATTTTTGCCATTGAAAAACATCATGTTATTCATATACCAGAAATGTTTGAAGCTACTGACTGAATGAAAGGAGCTGGCATCTCACTCTCTTTGAATCTTCTTTATCATGCTAAGAGGAGCAGGAAAAAGCAAAAAATTTCAGAATTGCACCTTGCAATGCGGAGAAATTACTGTTTGTGCATTTACAATATTCATTGATTTTTGCCATTGAAAAACGTCCAGAAATGATTGAAGCTACTGACTGAATGAAAGGAGCTGGCATCTCACTCTCTTTGAATCTTCTTTATCATGCTAAGAGGAGCAGGAAAAAGCAAAAAATTTCAGAATTGCACCTTGCAATGCGGAGAAATTACTGTTTGTGCATTTACAATATACATTGATTTTTGCCATTGAAAAACGTCCAGAAATGATTGAAGCTACTGACTGAATGAAAGGAGCTGGCATCTCACTCTCTTTGAATCTTCTTTATCATGCTAAGAGGAGCAGGAAAAAGCAAAAAATTTCAGAATTGCACCTTGCAATGCGGAGAAATTACTGTTTGTGCATTTACAATATACATTGATTTTTGCCATTGAAAAACGTCCAGAAATGATTGAAGCTACTGACTGAATGAAAGGAGCTGGCATCTCACTCTCTTTGAATCTTCTTTATCATGCTAAGAGGAGCAGGAAAAAGCAAAAAATTTCAGAATTGCACCTTGCAATGCGGAGAAATTACTGTTTGTGCATTTACAATATTCATTGATTTTTGCCATTGAAAAACGTCCAGAAATGATTGAAGCTACTGACTGAATGAAAGGAGCTGGCATCTCACTCTCTTTGAATCTTCTTTATCATGCTAAGAGGAGCAGGAAAAAGCAAAAAATTTCAGAATTGCACCTTGCAATGCGGAGAAATTACTGTTTGTGCATTTACAATATTCATTGATTTTTGCCATTGAAAAACGTCCAGAAATGATTGAACTTACCGACTGAATGAAAGGAGCTGGCATCTCACTCTCTTTGAATCTTCTTTATCATGCTAAGAGGAGCAGGAAAAAGCAAAAAATTTCAGAATTGCACCTTGCAATGCGGAGAAATTACTGTTTGTGCATTTACAATATTCATTGATTTTTGCCGTTGAAAAACGTCCAGAAATGATTGAAGCTACTGACTGAATGAAAGGAGCTGGCATCTCACTCTCTTTGAATCTTCTTTATCATGCTAAGAGGAGCAGGAAAAAGCAAAAAATTTCAGAATTGCACCTTGCAATGCGGAGAAATTACTGTTGGTGCATTTACAATATTCATTGATTTTTGCCATTGAAAAACATCATGTTATTCATATGCCAAAAATGATTGAAGCTACTGAGTGAATGAAAGGAGCTGGCATCTCACTCTCTTTGAATCTTCTTTATCATGCTAAGAGGAGCAGGAAAAAGCAAAAAATTTCAGAATTGCACCTTGCAATGCGGAGAAATTACTGTTTGTGCATTTACAATATTCATTGATTTTTGCCATTGAAAAACGTCCAGAAATGATTGAAGCTACTGACTGAATGAAAGGAGCTGGCATCTCACTCTCTTTGAATCTTCTTTATCATGCTAAGAGGAGCAGGAAAAAGCAAAAAATTTCAAAATTGCACCTTGCAATGCGGAGAAATTACTGTTTGTGCATTTACAATATTCATTGATTTTTGCCATTGAAAAACATCATGTTATTCATATACCAGAAATGTTTGAAGCTACTGACTGAATGAAAGGAGCTGGCATGTCACTCTCTTTGAATCTTCTTTATCATGCTAAGAGGAGCAGGAAAAAGCAAAAAATTTCAGAATTGCACCTTGCAATGCGGAGAAATTACTGTTTGTGCATTTACAATATTCATTGATTTTTGCCATTGAAAAACGTCCAGAAATGATTGAAGCTACTGACTGAATGAAAGGAGCTGGCATCTCACTCTCTTTGAATCTTCTTTATCATGCTAAGAGGAGCAGGAAAAAGCAAAAAAATTCAGAATTGCACCTTGCAATGCGGAGAAATTACTGTTTGTGCATTTACAATATTCATTGATTTTTGCCATTGAAAAACATCATGTTATTCATATACCAGAAATGATTGAAGCTACTGACTGAATGAAAGGAGCTGGCATCTCACTCTCTTTGAATCTTCTTTATCATGCTAAGAGGAGCAGGAAAAAGCAAAAAATTTCAGAATTGCACCTTGCAATGCGGAGAAATTACTGTTTGTGCATTTACAATATTCATTGATTTTTGCCATTGAAAAACGTCCAGAAATGATTGAAGCTACTGACTGAATGAAAGGAGCTGGCATCTCACTCTCTTTGAATCTTCTTTATCATGCTAAGAGGAGCAGGAAAAGGCAAAAAATTTCAGAATTGCACCTTGCAATGCGGAGAAATTACTGTTTGTGCATTTACAATATTCATTGATTTTTGCCATTGAAAAACATCATGTTATTCATATACCAGAAATGTTTGAAGCTACTGACTGAATGAAAGGAGCTGGCATCTCACTCTCTTTGAATCTTCTTTATCATGCTAAGAGGAGCAGGAAAAACCAAAAAATTTCAGAATTGCACCTTGCAATGCGAATAAATTACTGTTTGTGCATTTACAATATTCATTGATTTTTGCCATTGAAAAAAATCATGTTATTCATATACCAGAAATGATTGAAGCTACTGACTGAATGAAAGGAGCTGGCATCTCACTCTCTTTGAATCTTCTTTATCATGCTAAGAGGAGCAGGAAAAAGCAAATCATTTCAGAATTGCACCTTGCAATGCGGAGAAATTACTGTTTGTGCATTTACAATATTCATTGATTTTTGCCATTGAAAAACATCATGTTATTCACATACCAGAAATGATTGAAGCTACTGACTGAATGAAAGGAGCTGGCATCTCACTCTCTTTGAATCTTCTTTATCATGCTAAGAGGAGCAGGAAAAAGCAAAAAATTTCAGAATTGCACCTCGCAATGCGGAGAAATTACTGTTTGTGCATTTACAATATTCATTGATTTTTGCCATTGAAAAACGTCCAGAAATGATTGAAGCTACTGACTGAATGAAAGGAGCTGGCATCTCACTCTCTTTGAATCTTCTTTATCATGCTAAGAGGAGCAGGAAAAAGCAAAAAATTTCAGAATTGCACCTTGCAATGCGGAGAAATTGCTGTTTGTGCATTTACAAAATTCATTGATTTTTGCCATTGAAAAACATCATGTTATTCATATACCAGAAATGTTTGAAGCTACTGACTGAATGAAAGGAGCTGGCATCTCACTCTCTTTGAATCTTCTTTATCATGCTAAGAGGAGCAGGAAAAAGCAAAAAATTTCAGAATTGCACCTTGCAATGCGGAGAAATTACTGTTTGTGCATTTACAATATTCATTGATTTTTGCCATTGAAAAACGTCCAGAAATGATTGAAGCTACTGACTGAATGAAAGGAGCTGGCATCTCACTCTCTTTGAATCTTCTTTATCATGCTAAGAGGAGCAGGAAAAAGCAAAAAATTTCAGAATTGCACCTTGCAATGCGGAGAAATTACTGTTTGTGCATTTACAATATTCATTGATTTTTGCCATTGAAAAACGTCCAGAAATGATTGAACCTACCGACTGAATGAAAGGAGCTGGCATCTCACTCTCTTTGAATCTTCTTTATCATGCTAAGAGGAGCAGGAAAAAGCAAAAAATTTCAGAATTGCACCTTGCAATGCGGAGAAATTACTGTTTGTGCATTTACAATATTCATTGATTTTTGCCGTTGAAAAACGTCCAGAAATGATTGAAGCTACTGACTGAATGAAAGGAGCTGGCATCTCACTCTCTTTGAATCTTCTTTATCATGCTAAGAGGAGCAGGAAAAAGCAAAAAATTTCAGAATTGCACCTTGCAATGCGGAGAAATTACTGTTTGTGCATTTACAATATTCATTGATTTTTGCCATTGAAAAACATCATGTTATTCATATACCAAAAATGATTGAAGCTACTGAGTGAATGAAAGGAGCTGGCATCTCACTCTCTTTGAATCTTCTTTATCATGCTAAGAGGAGCAGGAAAAAGCAAAAAATTTCAGAATTGCACCTTGCAATGCGGAGAAATTACTGTTTGTGCATTTACAATATTCATTGATTTTTGCCGTTGAAAAACGTCCAGAAATGATGGAAGCTACTGACTGAATGAAAGGAGCTGGCATCTCACTCTCTTTGAATCTTCTTTATCATGCTAAGAGGAGCAGGAAAAAGCAAAAAATTTCAGAATTGCACCTTGCAATGCGGAGAAATTACTGTTTGTGCATTTACAATATTCATTGATTTTTGCCATTGAAAAACATCATGTTATTCATATACCAAAAATGATTGAAGCTACTGAGTGAATGAAAGGAGCTGGCATCTCACTCTCTTTGAATCTTCTTTATCATGCTAAGAGGAGCAGGAAAAAGCAAAAAATTTCAGAATTGCACCTTGCAATGCGGAGAAATTACTGTTTGTGCATTTACAATATTCATTGATTTTTGCCATTGAAAAACGTCCAGAAATGATTGAAGCTACTGACTGAATGAAAGGAGCTGGCATCTCACTCTCTTTGAATCTTCTTTATCATGCTAAGAGGAGCAGAAAAAAGCAAAAAATTTCAGAATTGCACCTTGCAATGCGGAGAAATTACTGTTTGTGCATTTACAATATTCATTGATTTTTGCCATTGAAAAACATCATGTTATTCATATACCAGAAATGTTTGAAGCTACTGACTGAATGAAAGGAGCTGGCATGTCACTCTCTTTGAATCTTCTTTATCATGCTAAGAGGAGCAGGAAAAAGCAAAAAATTTCAGAATTGCACCTTGCAATGCGGAGAAATTACTGTTTGTGCATTTACAATATTCATTGATTTTTGCCATTGAAAAACGTCCAGAAATGATTGAAGCTACTGACTGAATGAAAGGAGCTGGCATCTCACTCTCTTTGAATCTTCTTTATCATGCTAAGAGGAGCAGGAAAAAGCAAAAAATTTCAGAATTGCACCTTGCAATGCGGAGAAATTACTGTTTGTGCATTTACAATATTCATTGATTTTTGCCATTGAAAAACATCATGTTATTCATATACCAGAAATGATTGAAGCTACTGACTGAATGAAAGGAGCTGGCATCTCACTCTCTTTGAATCTTCTTTATCATGCTAAGAGGAGCAGGAAAAAGCAAAAAATTTCAGAATTGCACCTTGCAATGCGGAGAAATTACTGTTTGTGCATTTACAATATTCATTGATTTTTGCCATTGAAAAACGTCCAGAAATGATTGAAGCTACTGACTGAATGAAAGGAGCTGGCATCTCACTCTCTTTGAATCTTCTTTATCATGCTAAGAGGAGCAGGAAAAAGCAAAAAATTTCAGAATTGCACCTTGCAATGCGGAGAAATTACTGTTTGTGCATTTACAATATTCATTGATTTTTGCCATTGAAAAACATCATGTTATTCATATACCAGAAATGTTTGAAGCTACTGACTGAATGAAAGGAGCTGGAATCTCACTCTCTTTGAATCTTCTTTATCATGCTAAGAGGAGCAGGAAAAAGCAAAAAATTTCAGAATTGCACCTTGCAATGCGGAGAAATTACTGTTTGTGCATTTACAATATTCATTGATTTTTGCCATTGAAAAACGTCCAGAAATGATTGAAGCTACTGACTGAATGAAAGGAGCTGGCATCTCACTCTCTTTGAATCTTCTTTATCATGCTAAGAGGAGCAGGAAAAGGCAAAAAATTTCAGAATTGCACCTTGCAATGCGGAGAAATTACTGTTTGTGCATTTACAATATTCATTGATTTTTGCCATTGAAAAACATCATGTTATTCATATACCAGAAATGTTTGAAGCTACTGACTGAATGAAAGGAGCTGGCATCTCACTCTCTTTGAATCTTCTTTATCATGCTAAGAGGAGCAGGAAAAACCAAAAAATTTCAGAATTGCACCTTGCAATGCGAATAAATTACTGTTTGTGCATTTACAATATTCATTGATTTTTGCCATTGAAAAACATCATGTTATTCATATACCAGAAATGATTGAAGCTACTGACTGAATGAAAGGAGCTGGCATCTCACTCTCTTTGAATCTTCTTTATCATGCTAAGAGGAGCAGGAAAAAGCAAAACATTTCAGAATTGCACCTTGCAATGCGGAGAAATTACTGTTTGTGCATTTACAATATTCATTGATTTTTGCCATTGAAAAACATCATGTTATTCACATACCAGAAATGATTGAAGCTACTGACTGAATGAAAGGAGCTGGCATCTCACTCTCTTTGAATCTTCTTTATCATGCTAAGAGGAGCAGGAAAAAGCAAAAAATTTCAGAATTGCACCTCGCAATGCGGAGAAATTACTGTTTGTGCATTTACAATATTCATTGATTTTTGCCATTGAAAAACGTCCAGAAATGATTGAAGCTACTGACTGAATGAAAGGAGCTGGCATCTCACTCTCTTTGAATCTTCTTTATCATGCTAAGAGGAGCAGGAAAAAGCAAAAAATTTCAGAATTGCACCTTGCAATGCGGAGAAATTGCTGTTTGTGCATTTACAAAATTCATTGATTTTTGCCATTGAAAAACATCATGTTATTCATATACCAGAAATGTTTGAAGCTACTGACTGAATGAAAGGAGCTGGCATCTCACTCTCTTTGAATCTTCTTTATCATGCTAAGAGGAGCAGGAGAAAGCAAAAAATTTCAGAATTGCACCTTGCAATGCGGAGAAATTACTGTTTGTGCATTTACAATATTCATTGATTTTTGCCATTGAAAAACGTCCAGAAATGATTGAAGCTACTGACTGAATGAAAGGAGCTGGCATCTCACTCTCTTTGAATCTTCTTTATCATGCTAAGAGGAGCAGGAAAAAGCAAAAAATTTCAGAATTGCACCTTGCAATGCGGAGAAATTACTGTTTGTGCATTTACAATATACATTGATTTTTGCCATTGAAAAACGTCCAGAAATGATTGAAGCTACTGACTGAATGAAAGGAGCTGGCATCTCACTCTCTTTGAATCTTCTTTATCATGCTAAGAGGAGCAGGAAAAAGCAAAAAAATTCAGAATTGCACCTTGCAATGCGGAGAAATTACTGTTTGTGCATTTACAATATTCATTGATTTTTGCCGTTGAAAAAAGTCCAGAAATGATTGAAGCTACTGACTGAATGAAAGGAGCTGGCATCTCACTCTCTTTGAATCTTCTTTATCATGCTAAGAGGAGCAGGAAAAAGCAAAAAATTTCAGAATTGCACCTTGCAATGCGGAGAAATTACTGTTTGTGCATTTACAATATTCATTGATTTTTGCCATTGAAAAACATCATGTTATTCATATACCAGAAATGATTGAAGCTACTGACTGAATGAAAGGAGCTGGCATCTCACTCTCTTTGAATCTTCTTTATCATGCTAAGAGGAGCAGGAAAAAGCAAGAAATTTCAGAATTGCACCTTGCAATGCGGAGAAATTACTGTTTGTGCATTTACAATATTCATTGATTTTTGCCATTGAAAAACATCATGTTATTCATATACCAGAAATGTTTGAAGCTACTGACTGAATGAAAGGAGCTGGCATCTCACTCTCTTTGAATCTTCTTTATCATGCTAAGAGGAGCAGGAAAAAGCAAAAAATTTCAGAATTGCACCTTGCAATGCGGAGAAATTACTGTTTGTGCATTTACAATATTCATTGATTTTTGCCATTGAAAAACGTCCAGAAATGATTGAAGCTACTGACTGAATGAAAGGAGCTGGCATCTCACTCTCTTTGAATCTTCTTTATCATGCAAAGAGGAGCAGGAAAAAGCAAAAAATTTCAGAATTGCACCTTGCAATGCGGAGAAATTACAGTTTGTGCATTTACAATATTCATTGATTTTTGCCATTGAGAAACGTCCAGAAATGATTGAAGCTACTGACTGAATGAAAGGAGCTGGCATCTCACTCTCTTTGAATCTTCTTTATCATGCTAAGAGGAGCAGGAAAAAGCAAAAAATTTCAGAATTGCACCTCGCAATGCGGAGAAATTACTGTTTGTGCATTTACAATATTCATTGATTTTTGCCATTGAAAAACGTCCAGAAATGATTGAAGCTACTGACTGAATGAAAGGAGCTGGCATCTCACTCTCTTTGAATCTTCTTTATCATGCTAAGAGGAGCAGGAAAAAGCAAAAAATTTCAGAATTGCACCTTGCAATGCGGAGAAATTGCTGTTTGTGCATTTACAAAATTCATTGATTTTTGCCATTGAAAAACATCATGTTATTCATATACCAGAAATGTTTGAAGCTACTGACTGAATGAAAGGAGCTGGCATCTCACTCTCTTTGAATCTTCTTTATCATGCTAAGAGGAGCAGGAAAAAGCAAAAAATTTCAGAATTGCACCTTGCAATGCGGAGAAATTACTGTTTGTGCATTTACAATATTCATTGATTTTTGCCATTGAAAAACGTCCAGAAATGATTGAAGCTACTGACTGAATGAAAGGAGCTGGCATCTCACTCTCTTTGAATCTTCTTTATCATGCTAAGAGGAGCAGGAAAAAGCAAAAAATTTCAGAATTGCACCTTGCAATGCGGAGAAATTACTGTTTGTGCATTTACAATATACATTGATTTTTGCCATTGAAAAACGTCCAGAAATGATTGAAGCTACTGACTGAATGAAAGGAGCTGGCATCTCACTCTCTTTGAATCTTCTTTATCATGCTAAGAGGAGCAGGAAAAAGCAAAAAATTTCAGAATTGCACCTTGCAATGCGGAGAAATTACTGTTTGTGCATTTACAATATTCATTGATTTTTGCCGTTGAAAAAAGTCCAGAAATGATTGAAGCTACTGACTGAATGAAAGGAGCTGGCATCTCACTCTCTTTGAATCTTCTTTATCATGCTAAGAGGAGCAGGAAAAAGCAAAAAATTTCAGAATTGCACCTTGCAATGCGGAGAAATTACTGTTTGTGCATTTACAATATTCATTGATTTTTGCCATTGAAAAACATCATGTTATTCATATACCAGAAATGATTGAAGCTACTGACTGAATGAAAGGAGCTGGCATCTCACTCTCTTTGAATCTTCTTTATCATGCTAAGAGGAGCAGGAAAAAGCAAGAAATTTCAGAATTGCACCTTGCAATGCGGAGAAATTACTGTTTGTGCATTTACAATATTCATTGATTTTTGCCATTGAAAAACATCATGTTATTCATATACCAGAAATGTTTGAAGCTACTGACTGAATGAAAGGAGCTGGCATCTCACTCTCTTTGAATCTTCTTTATCATGCTAAGAGGAGCAGGAAAAAGCAAAAAATTTCAGAATTGCACCTTGCAATGCGGAGAAATTACTGTTTGTGCATTTACAATATTCATTGATTTTTGCCATTGAAAAACGTCCAGAAATGATTGAAGCTACTGACTGAATGAAAGGAGCTGGCATCTCACTCTCTTTGAATCTTCTTTATCATGCAAAGAGGAGCAGGAAAAAGCAAAAAATTTCAGAATTGCACCTTGCAATGCGGAGAAATTACAGTTTGTGCATTTACAATATTCATTGATTTTTGCCATTGAGAAACGTCCAGAAATGATTGAAGCTACTGACTGAATGAAAGGAGCTGGCATCTCACTCTCTTTGAATCTTCTTTATCATGCTAAGAGGAGCAGGAAAAAGCAAAAAATTTCAGAATTGCACCTTGCAATGCGGAGAAATTACTGTTTGTGCATTTACAATATTCATTGATTTTTGCCGTTGAAAAACGTCCAGAAATGATTGAAGCTACTGACTGAATGAAAGGAGCTGGCATCTCACTCTCTTTGAATCTTCTTTATCATGCTAAGAGGAGCAGGAAAAAGCAAAAAATTTCAGAATTGCACCTTGCAATGCGGAGAAATTACTGTTTGTGCATTTACAATATTCATTGATTTTTGCCATTGAAAAACATCATGTTATTCATATACCAAAAATGATTGAAGCTACTGAGTGAATGAAAGGAGCTGGCTTCTCACTCTCTTTGAATCTTCTTTATCATGCTAAGAGGAGCAGGAAAAAGCAAAAAATTTCAGAATTGCACCTTGCAATGCGGAGAAATTACTGTTTGTGCATTTACAATATTCATTGATTTTTGCCATTGAAAAACGTCCAGAAATGATTGAAGCTACTGACTGAATGAAAGGAGCTGGCATCTCACTCTCTTTGAATCTTCTTTATCATGCTAAGAGGAGCAGGAAAAAGCAAAAAATTTCAGAATTGCACCTTGCAATGCGGAGAAATTACTGTTTGTGCATTTACAATATTCATTGATTTTTGCCATTGAAAAACATCATGTTATTCATATACCAGAAATGTTTGAAGCTACTGACTGAATGAAAGGAGCTGGCATGTCACTCTCTTTGAATCTTCTTTATCATGCTAAGAGGAGCAGGAAAAAGCAAAAAATTTCAGAATTGCACCTTGCAATGCGGAGAAATTACTGTTTGTGCATTTACAATATTCATTGATTTTTGCCATTGAAAAACGTCCAGAAATGATTGAAGCTACTGACTGAATGAAAGGAGCTGGCATCTCACTCTCTTTGAATCTTCTTTATCATGCTAAGAGGAGCAGGAAAAAGCAAAAAATTTCAGAATTGCACCTTGCAATGCGGAGAAATTACTGTTTGTGCATTTACAATATTCATTGATTTTTGCCATTGAAAAACATCATGTTATTCATATACCAGAAATGATTGAAGCTACTGACTGAATGAAAGGAGCTGGCATCTCACTCTCTTTGAATCTTCTTTATCATGCTAAGAGGAGCAGGAAAAAGCAAAAAATTTCAGAATTGCACCTTGCAATGCGGAGAAATTACTGTTTGTGCATTTACAATATTCATTGATTTTTGCCATTGAAAAACGTCCAGAAATGATTGAAGCTACTGACTGAATGAAAGGAGCTGGCATCTCACTCTCTTTGAATCTTCTTTATCATGCTAAGAGGAGCAGGAAAAAGCAAAAAATTTCAGAATTGCACCTTGCAATGCGGAGAAATTACTGTTTGTGCATTTACAATATTCATTGATTTTTGCCATTGAAAAACATCATGTTATTCATATACCAGAAATGTTTGAAGCTACTGACTGAATGAAAGGAGCTGGAATCTCACTCTCTTTGAATCTTCTTTATCATGCTAAGAGGAGCAGGAAAAAGCAAAAAATTTCAGAATTGCACCTTGCAATGCGGAGAAATTACTGTTTGTGCATTTACAATATTCATTGATTTTTGCCATTGAAAAACGTCCAGAAATGATTGAAGCTACTGACTGAATGAAAGGAGCTGGCATCTCACTCTCTTTGAATCTTCTTTATCATGCTAAGAGGAGCAGGAAAAACCAAAAAAGTTCAGAATTGCACCTTGCAATGCGAATAAATTACTGTTTGTGCATTTACAATATTCATTGATTTTTGCCATTGAAAAACATCATGTTATTCATATACCAGAAATGATTGAAGCTACTGACTGAATGAAAGGAGCTGGCATCTCACTCTCTTTGAATCTTCTTTATCATGCTAAGAGGAGCAGGAAAAAGCAAAACATTTCAGAATTGCACCTTGCAATGCGGAGAAATTACTGTTTGTGCATTTACAATATTCATTGATTTTTGCCATTGAAAAACATCATGTTATTCACATACCAGAAATGATTGAAGCTACTGACTGAATGAAAGGAGCTGGCATCTCACTCTCTTTGAATCTTCTTTATCATGCTAAGAGGAGCAGGAAAAAGCAAAAAATTTCAGAATTGCACCTCGCAATGCGGAGAAATTACTGTTTGTGCATTTACAATATTCATTGATTTTTGCCATTGAAAAACGTCCAGAAATGATTGAAGCTACTGACTGAATGAAAGGAGCTGGCATCTCACTCTCTTTGAATCTTCTTTATCATGCTAAGAGGAGCAGGAAAAAGCAAAAAATTTCAGAATTGCACCTTGCAATGCGGAGAAATTGCTGTTTGTGCATTTACAAAATTCATTGATTTTTGCCATTGAAAAACATCATGTTATTCATTTACCAGAAATGTTTGAAGCTACTGACTGAATGAAAGGAGCTGGCATCTCACTCTCTTTGAATCTTCTTTATCATGCTAAGAGGAGCAGGAAAAAGCAAAAAATTTCAGAATTGCACCTTGCAATGCGGAGAAATTACTGTTTGTGCATTTACAATATTCATTGATTTTTGCCATTGAAAAACGTCCAGAAATGATTGAAGCTACTGACTGAATGAAAGGAGCTGGCATCTCACTCTCTTTGAATCTTCTTTATCATGCTAAGAGGAGCAGGAAAAAACAAAAAATTTCAGAATTGCACCTTGCAATGCGGAGAAATTACTGTTTGTGCATTTACAATATACATTGATTTTTGCCATTGAAAAACGTCCAGAAATGATTGAAGCTACTGACTGAATGAAAGGAGCTGGCATCTCACTCTCTTTGAATCTTCTTTATCATGCTAAGAGGAGCAGGAAAAAGCAAAAAATTTCAGAATTACACCTTGCAATGCGGAGAAATTACTGTTTGTGCATTTACATTATTCATTGATTTTTGCCGTTGAAAAAAGTCCAGAAATGATTGAAGCTACTGACTGAATGAAAGGAGCTGGCATCTCACTCTCTTTGAATCTTCTTTATCATGCTAAGAGGAGCAGGAAAAAGCAAAAAATTTCAGAATTGCACCTTGCAATGCGGAGAAATTACTGTTTGTGCATTTACAATATTCATTGATTTTTGCCATTGAAAAACATCATGTTATTCATATACCAGAAATGATTGAAGCTACTGACTGAATGAAAGGAGCTGGCATCTCACTCTCTTTGAATCTTCTTTATCATGCTAAGAGGAGCAGGAAAAAGCAAGAAATTTCAGAATTGCACCTTGCAATGCGGAGAAATTACTGTTTGTGCATTTACAATATTCATTGATTTTTGCCATTGAAAAACATCATGTTATTCATATACCAGAAATGTTTGAAGCTACTGACTGAATGAAAGGAGCTGGCATCTCACTCTCTTTGAATCTTCTTTATCATGCTAAGAGGAGCAGGAAAAAGCAAAAAATTTCAGAATTGCACCTTGCAATGCGGAGAAATTACTGTTTGTGCATTTACAATATTCATTGATTTTTGCCATTGAAAAACGTCCAGAAATGATTGAAGCTACTGACTGAATGAAAGGAGCTGGCATCTCACTCTCTTTGAATCTTCTTTATCATGCAAAGAGGAGCAGGAAAAAGCAAAAAATTTCAGAATTGCACCTTGCAATGCGGAGAAATTACAGTTTGTGCATTTACAATATTCATTGATTTTTGCCATTGAGAAACGTCCAGAAATGATTGAAGCTACTGACTGAATGAAAGGAGCTGGCATCTCACTCTCTTTGAATCTTCTTTATCATGCTAAGAGGAACAGGAAAAAGCAAAAAATTTCAGAATTGCACCTTGCAATGCGGAGAAATTACTGTTTGTGCATTTACAATATTCATTGATTTTTGCCATTGAAAAACATCATGTTATTTATATACCAGAAATGTTTGAAGCTACTGACTGAATGAAAGGAGCTGGCATCTCACTCTCTTTGAATCTTCTTTATCATGCTAAGAGGAGCAGGAAAAAGCAAAAAATTTCAGAATTGCACCTTGCAATGTGGAGAAATTACTGTTTGTGCATTTACAATATTCATTGATTTTTACCATTGAAAAACGTCCAGAAATGATTGAAGCTACTGACTGAATGAAAGTAGCTGGCATCTCACTCTCTTTGAATTTTCTTTATCATGCTAAGAGGAGCAGGAAAAAGCAAAAAATTTCAGACTTGCACCTTGCAATGCGGAGAAATTACTGTTTGTGCATTTACAATATTCATTGATTTTTGCCATTGAAAAACATCATGTTATTCATATACCAGAAATGTTTGAAGCTACTGACTGAATGAAAGGAGCTGGCATCTCACTCTCTTTGAATCTTCTTTATCATGCTAAGAGGAGCAGGAAAAAGCAAAAAATTTCAGAATTGCACCTTGCAATGCGGAGAAATTACTGTTTGTGCATTTACAATATTCATTGATTTTTGCCATTGAAAAACATCATGTTATTCATATACAAGAAATGTTTGAAGCTACTGACTGAATGAAAGGAGCTGGCATCTCAATCTCTTTGAATCTTCTTTATCATGCTAAGAGGAGCAGGAAAAAGCAAAAAATTTCAGAATTGCACCTTGCAATGTGGAGAAATTACTGTTTGTGCATTTACAATATTCATTGATTTTTACCATTGAAAAATGTCCAGAAATGATTGAAGCTACTGACTGAATGAAAGTAGCTGGCATCTCACTCTCTTTGAATCTTCTTTATCATGCTAAGAGGAGCAGGAAAAAGCAAAAAATTTCAGACTTGCACCTTGCAATGCGGAGAAATTACTATTTGTGCATTTACAATATTCATTGATTTTTGCCATTGAAAAACATCATGTTATTCATATACCAGAAATGTTTGAAGCTACTGACTGAATGAAAGGAGCTGGCATCTCACTCTCTTTGAATCTTCTTTATCATGCTAAGAGGAGCAGGAAAAAGCAAAAAATTTCAGAATTGCACCTTGCAATGCGGAGAAATTACTGTTTGTGCATTTACAATATTCATTGATTTTTGCCATTGAAAAACATCATGTTATTCATATACCAGAAATGTTTGAAGCTACTGACTGAATGAAAGGAGCTGACATCTCACTCTCTTTGAATCTTCTTTATCATGCTAAGAGGAGCAGGAAAAAGCAAAAAATTTCAGAATTGCACCTTGCAATGCGGAGAAATTACTGTTTGTGCATTTACAATATTCATTGATTTTTGCCATTGAAAAATGTCCAGAAATGATTGAAGCTACTGACTGAATGAAAGGAGCTGGCATCTCACTCTCTTTGAATCATGCTAAGAGGAGCAGGAAAAAGCAAAAAATTTCAGAATTGCACCTTGCAATGCGGAGAAATTACTGTTTGTGCATTTACAATATTCATTGATTTTTGCCATTGAAAAACATCATGTTATTCATATACCAGAAATGTTTGAAGCTACTGACTGAATGAAAGGAGCTGGCATCTCACTCTCTTTGAATCTTCTTTATCATGCTAAGAGGAGCAGGAAAAAGCAAAAAATTTTAGAATTGCACCTTGCAATGTGGAGAAATTACTGTTTGTGCATTTACAATATTCATTGATTTTTACCATTGAAAAACGTCCAGAAATGATTGAAGCTACTGACTGAATGAAAGTAGCTGGCATCTCACTCTCTTTGAATCTTCTTTATCATGCTAAGAGGAGCAGGAAAAAGCAAAAAATTTCAGACTTGCACCTTGCAATGCGGAGAAATTACTGTTTGTGCATTTACAATATTCATTGATTTTTGCCATTGATAAACATCATGTTATTCATATACCAGAAATGTTTGAAGCTACTGACTGAATGAAAGGAGCTGGCATCACACTCTCTTTGAATCTTCTTTATCATGCTAAGAGGAGCAGGAAAAAGCAAAAAATTTCAGAATTGCACCTTGCAATGCGGAGAAATTACTGTTTGTGCATTTACAATATTCATTGATTTTTGCCATTGAAAAACGTCCAGAACTGATTGAAGCTACTGACTGAATGAAAGGAGCTGGCATCTCACTCTCTTTGAATCTTCTTTATCATGATAAGAGGAGCAGGAAAAAGCAAAAAATTTCAGAATTGCACCTTGCAATGCGGAGAAATTACTGTTTGTGCATTTACAATATTCATTGATTTTTGCCATTGAAAAACATGTTATTCATATACCAGAAATGTTTGAAGCTACTGACTGAATGAAAGGAGCTGGCACCTCACTCTCTTTGAATCTTCTTTATCATGCTAAGAGGAGCGGGAAAAAGCAAAAAATTTCAGAATTGCACCTTGCAATGCGGAAAAATTACTGTTTGTGCATTTACAATATTCATTGATTTTTGCCATTGAAAAACGTCCAGAAATGATTGAAGGTACTGACTGAATGAAAGGAGCTGGCATCTCACTCTCTTTGAATCTTCTTTATCATGCTAAGAGGAGCAGGAAAAAGCAAAAAATTTCAGAATTGCACCTTGCAATGCGGAGAAATTACTGTTTGTGCATTTACAATATTCATTGATTTTTGCCATTGAAAAACGTCCAGAAATGATTGAAGCTACTGACTGAATGAAAGGAGCTGGCATCTCACTCTCTTTGAATCTTCTTTATCATGCTAAGAGGAGCAGGAAAAAGCAAAAAATTTCAGAATTGCACCTTGCAATGCGGAGAAATTACAGTTTGTGCATTTACAATATTCATTGATTTTTGCCATTGAAAAACATCCAGAAATGATTGAAGCTACTGACTGAATGAAAGGAGCTGGCATCTCACTCTCTTTGAATCTTCTTTATCATGCTAAGAGGAGCAGGAAAAAGCAAAAAATTTCAGAATTGCACCTTGCAATGCGGAGAAATTACTGTTTGTGCATTTACAATATTCATTGATTTTTGCCATTGAAAAACATCATGTTATTCATATACCAGAAATGTTTGAAGCTACTGACTGAATGAAAGGAGCTGGCATCTCACTCTCTTTGAATCTTCTTTATCATGCTAAGAGGAGCAGGAAAAAGCAAAAAATTTCAGAATTGCACCTTGCAATGTGGAGAAATTACTGTTTGTGCATTTACAATATTCATTGATTTTTACCATTGAAAAACGTCCAGAAATGATTGAAGCTACTGACTGAATGAAAGTAGCTGGCATCTCACTCTCTTTGAATCTTCTTTATCATGCTAAGAGGAGCAGGAAAAAGCAAAAAATTTCAGACTTGCACCTTGCAATGCGGAGAAATTACTGTTTGTGCATTTACAATATTCATTGATTTTTGCCATTGAAAAACATCATGTTATTCATATACCAGAAATGTTTGAAGCTACTGACTGAATGAAAGGAGCTGGCATCTCACTCTCTTTGAATCTTCTTTATCATGCTAAGAGGAGCAGGAAAAAGCAAAAAATTTCAGAATTGCACCTTGCAATGCGGAGAAATTACTGTTTGTGCATTTACAATATTCATTGATTTTTGCCATTGAAAAACATCATGTTATTCATATACCAGAAATGTTTGAAGCTACTGACTGAATGAAAGGAGCTGGCATCTCAATCTCTTTGAATCTTCCTTATCATGCTAAGAGGAGCAGGATAAAGCAAAAAATTTCAGAATTGCACCTTGCAATGTGGAGAAATTACTGTTTGTGCATTTACAATATTCATTGATTTTTACCATTGAAAAACGTCCAGAAATGATTGAAGCTACTGACTGAATGAAAGTAGCTGGCATCTCACTCTCTTTGAATCTTCTTTATCATGCTAAGAGGAGCAGGAAAAAGCAAAAAATTTCAGACTTGCACCTTGCAATGCGGAGAAATTACTGTTTGTGCATTTACAATATTCATTGATTTTTGCCATTGAAAAACATCATGTTATTCATATACCAGAAATGTTTGAAGCTACTGACTGAATGAAAGGAGCTGGCATCTCACTCTCTTTGAATCTTCTTTATCATGCTAAGAGGAGCAGGAAAAAGCAAAAAATTTCAGACTTGCACCTTGCAATGCGGAGAAATTACTGCTTGTGCATTTACAATATTCATTGATTTTTGCCATTGAAAAACATCATGTTATTCATATACCAGAAATGTTTGAAGCTACTGACTGAATGAAAGGAACTGGCATCTCACTCTCTTTGAATCTTCTTTATCATGCTAAGAGGAGCAGGAAAAAGCAAAAAATTTCAGAATTGCACCTTGCAATGCGGAGAAATTACTGTTTGTGCATTTACAATATTCATTGATTTTTGCCATTGAAAAACGTCCAGAAATGATTGAAGGTACTGACTGAATGAAAGGAGCTGGCATCTCACTCTCTTTGAATCTTCTTTATCATTCTAAGAGGAGCAGGAAAAAGCAAAAAATTTCAGAATTGCACCTTGCAATGCGGAGAAATTACTGTTTGTGCATTTACAATATTCATTGATTTTTGCCATTGAAAAACGTCCAGAAATGATTGAAGCTACTGACTCAATGAATGGAGCTGGCATCTCACTCTCTTTGAGTCTTCTTTATCATGCTAAGAGGAGCAGGAAAAAGCAAAAAATTTCAGAATTGCACCTTGCAATGCGGAGAAATTACAGTTTGTGCATTTACAATATTCATTGATTTTTGCCATTGAAAAACGTCCAGAAATGATTGAAGCTACTGACTGAATGAAAGGAGCTGGCATCTCACTCTCTTTGAATCTTCTTTATCATGCTAAGAGGAGCAGGAAAAAGCAAAAAATTTCAGAATTTCACCTTGCAATGCGGAGAAATTACTGTTTGTGCATTTACAATATTCGTTGATTTTTGCCATTGAAAAACGTCCAGAAATGATTGAAGCTACTGACTGAATGAATGGAGCTGGCATCTCACTCTCTTTGAATCTTCTTTATCATGCTAAGAGGAGCAGGAAAAAGCAAAAAATTTCAGAATTGCACCTTGCAATGCGGAGAAATTACAGTTTGTGCATTTACAATATTCATTGATTTTTGCCATTGAAAAACGTCCAGAAATGATTGAAGCTACTGACTGAATGAAAGGAGCTGGCATCTCACTCTCTTTGAATCTTCTTTATCATGCTAAGAGGAGCAGGAAAAAGCAAAAAATTTCAGAATTGCACCTTGCAATGCGGAGGAATTACTGTTTGTGCATTTACAATATTCATTGATTTTTGCCATTGAAAAACATGTTATTCATATACCAGAAATGTTTGAAGCTCCTGACTGAATGAAAGGAGCTGGCACCTCACTCTCTTTGAATCTTCTTTATCATGCTAAGAGGAGCAGGAAAAAGCAAAAAATTTCAGAATTGCACCTTGCAATGCGGAGAAATTACTGTTTGTGCATTTACAATATTCATTGATTTTTGCCATTGAAAAACGTCCAGAAATGATTGAAGCTACTGACTGAATGAAAGGAGCTGGCATCTCACTCTCTTTGAATCTTCTTTATCATGCTAAGAGGAGCAGGAAAAAGCAAAAAATTTCAGAATTGCACCTTGCAATGCGGAGAAATTACTGTTTGTGCATTTACAATATTCATTGATTTTTGCCATTGAAAAATGTCCAGAAATGATTGAAGCTACTGACTGAATGAAAGGAGCTGGCATCTCACTCTCTTTGAATCTTCTTTATCATGCTAAGAGGAGCAGGAAAAAGCAAAAAATTTCAGAATTGCGCCTTGCAATGCGGAGAAATTACTGTTTGTGCATTTACAAAATTCATTGATTTTTGCCATTGAAAAACATCATGTTATTCATATACCAGAAATGATTGAAGCTACTGACTGAAGGAAAGGAGCTGGCATCTCACTCTCTTTGAATCTTCTTTATCATGCTAAGAGGAGCAGGAAAAAGCAAAAAATTTCAGAATTGCACCTTGCAATGCGGAGAAATTACTGTTTGTGCATTTACAATATTCATTGATTTTTGCCATTGAAAAACGTCCAGAAATGATTGAAGCTACTGACTGAATGAAAGGAGCTGGCATCTCACTCTCTTTGAATCTTCTTTATCATGCTAAGAGGAGCAGGAAAAAGCAAAAAATTTCAGAATTGCTCCTTGCAATGCGGAGAAATTACTGTTTGTGCATTTACAATATTCATTGATTTTTGCGATTGAAAAACATCATGTTATTCCTATACCAGAAATGATTGAAGCTACTGACTGAATGAAAGGAGCTGGCATCTCATTCTCTTTGAATCTTCTTTATCATGCTAAGAGGAGCAGGAAAAAGTAAAAAATTTCAGAATTGCACCTTGCAATGCGGAGAAATTACTGTTTGTGCATTTACAATATTCAATGATTTTTGCCATTGAAAAACGTCCAGAAATGATTGAAGCTACTGACTGAATGAAAGGAGCTGGCATCTCACTCTCTTTGAATCTTGTTTATCATGCTAAGAGGAGCAGGAAAAAGCAAAAAATTTCAGAATTGCACCTTGCAATGCGGAGAAATTACTGTTTGTGCATTTACAATATTCATTGATTTTTGCCATTGAAAAACGTCCAGAAATGATTGAAGCTACTGACTGAATGAAAGGAGCTGGCATCTCACTCTCTTTGAATCTTCTTTATCATGCTAAGAGGAGCAGGAAAAAGCCAAAAATTTCAGAATTGCACCTTGCAATGCGGAGAAATTACTGTTTGTGCATTTACAATATTCATTGATTTTTGCTATTGAAAAACATCATGTTATTCATATACCAGAAATGATTGAAGCTACTGACTGAATGAAAGGAGCTGGCATCTCACTCTCTTTGAATCTTCTTTATCATGCTAAGAGGAGCAGGAAAAAGCAAAAAATTTCAGAATTGCACCTTGCAATGCGGAGAAATTGCAGTTTGTGCATTTACAATATTCATTGATTTTTGCCATTGAAAAACGTCCAGAAATGATTGAAGCTACTGACTGAATGAAAGGAGCTGGCATCTCACTCTCTTTGAATCTTCTTTATCATGCTAAGAGGAGCAGGAAAAAGCAAAAAATTTCAGAATTGCACCTTGCAATGCGGAGAAATTACTGTTTGTGCATTTACAATATTCATTGATTTTTGCCATTGAAAAACATCATGTTATTCATATACCAGAAATGATTGAAGCTACTGACTGAATGAAAGGAGCTGGCATCTCACTCTCTTTGAATCTTCTTTATCATGCTAAGAGGAGCAGGAAAAAGCAAAAAATTTCAGAATTGCACCTTGCAATGCGGAGAAATTGCAGTTTGTGCATTTACAATATTCATTGATTTTTGCCATTGAAAAACGTCCAGAAATGATTGAAGCTACTGACTGAATGAAAGGAGCTGGCATCTCACTCTCTTTGAATATTCTTTATCATGCTAAGAGGAGCAGGAAAAAGCAAAAAATTTCAGAATTGCACCTTGCAATGCGGAGAAATTACTGTTTGTGCATTTACAATATTCATTGATTTTTGCCATTGAAAAACGTCCAGAAATGATTGAAGCTACTGACTGAATGAAAGGAGCTGGCATCTCACTCTCTTTGAATCTTCTTTATCATGCTAAGAGGAGCAGGAAAAAGCAAAAAATTTCAGAATTGCACCTTGCAATGCGGAGAAATTACTGTTTGTGCATTTACAATATTCATTGATTTTTGCCATTGAAAAATGTCCAGAAATGATTGAAGCTACTGACTGAATGAAAGGAGCTGGCATCTCACTCTCTTTGAATCTTCTTTATCATGCTAAGAGGAGCAGGAAAAAGCAAAAAATTTCAGAATTGCGCCTTGCAATGCGGAGAAATTACTGTTTGTGCATTTACAAAATTCATTGATTTTTGCCATTGAAAAACATCATGTTATTCATATACCAGAAATGATTGAAGCTACTGACTGAAGGAAAGGATCTGGCATCTCACTCTCTTTGAATCTTCTTTGTCATGCTAAGAGGAGCAGGAAAAAGCAAAAAATTTCAGAATTGCACCTTGCAATGCGGAGAAATTACTGTTTGTGCATTTACAATATTCATTGATTTTTGCCATTGAAAAACGTCCAGAAATGATTGAAGCTACTGACTGAATGAAAGGAGCTGGCATCTCACTCTCTTTGAATCTTCTTTATCATGCTAAGAGGAGCAGGAAAAAGCAAAACATTTCAGAATTGCACCTTGCAATGCGGAGAAATTACTGTTTGTGCATTTACAATATTCATTGATTTTTGCGATTGAAAAACATCATGTTATTCATATACCAGAAATGATTGAAGCTACTGACTGAATGAAAGGAGCTGGCATCTCACTCTCTTTGAATCTTCTTTATCATGCTAAGAGGAGCAGGAAAAAGTAAAAAATTTCAGAATTGCACCTTGCAATGCGGAGAAATTACTGTTTGTGCATTTACAATATTCAATGATTTTTGCCATTGAAAAACGTCCAGAAATGATTGAAGCTACTGACTGAATGAAAGGAGCTGGCATCTCACTCTCTTTGAATCTTCTTTATCATGCTAAGAGGAGCAGGAAAAAGCAAAAAATTTCAGAATTGCACCTTGCAATGCGGAGAAATTACTGTTTGTGCATTTACAATATTCATTGATTTTTGCCATTGAAAAACGTCCAGAAATGATTGAAGCTACTGACTGAATGAAAGGAGCTGGCATCTCACTCTCTTTGAATCTTCTTTATCATGCTAAGAGGAGCAGGAAAAAGCAAAAAATTTCAGAATTGCACCTTGCAATGCGGAGAAATTACTGTTTGTGCATTTACAATATTCATTGATTTTTGCCATTGAAAAATGTCCAGAAATGATTGAAGCTACTGACTGAATGAAAGGAGCTGGCATCTCACTCTCTTTGAATCTTCTTTATCATGCTAAGAGGAGCAGGAAAAAGCAAAAAATTTCAGAATTGCGCCTTGCAATGCGGAGAAATTACTGTTTGTGCATTTACAAAATTCATTGATTTTTGCCATTGAAAAACATCATGTTATTCATATACCAGAAATGATTGAAGCTACTGACTGAAGGAAAGGATCTGGCATCTCACTCTCTTTGAATCTTCTTTGTCATGCTAAGAGGAGCAGGAAAAAGCAAAAAATTTCAGAATTGCACCTTGCAATGCGGAGAAATTACTGTTTGTGCATTTACAATATTCATTGATTTTTGCCATTGAAAAACGTCCAGAAATGATTGAAGCTACTGACTGAATGAAAGGAGCTGGCATCTCACTCTCTTTGAATCTTCTTTATCATGCTAAGAGGAGCAGGAAAAAGCAAAACATTTCAGAATTGCACCTTGCAATGCGGAGAAATTACTGTTTGTGCATTTACAATATTCATTGATTTTTGCGATTGAAAAACATCATGTTATTCATATACCAGAAATGATTGAAGCTACTGACTGAATGAAAGGAGCTGGCATCTCACTCTCTTTGAATCTTCTTTATCATGCTAAGAGGAGCAGGAAAAAGTAAAAAATTTCAGAATTGCACCTTGCAATGCGGAGAAATTACTGTTTGTGCATTTACAATATTCAATGATTTTTGCCATTGAAAAACGTCCAGAAATGATTGAAGCTACTGACTGAATGAAAGGAGCTGGCATCTCACTCTCTTTGAATCTTCTTTATCATGCTAAGAGGAGCAGGAAAAAGCAAAAAATTTCAGAATTGCACCTTGCAATGCGGAGAAATTACTGTTTGTGCATTTACAATATTCATTGATTTTTGCCATTGAAAAACGTCCAGAAATGATTGAAGCTACTGACTGAATGAAAGGAGCTGGCATCTCACTCTCTTTGAATCTTCTTTATCATGCTAAGAGGAGCAGGAAAAAGCAAAAAATTTCAGAATTGCACCTTGCAATGCAGAGAAATTACTGTTTGTGCATTTACAATATTCATTGATTTTTGCCATTGAAAAATGTCCAGAAATGATTGAAGCTACTGACTGAATGAAAGGAGCTGGCATCTCACTCTCTTTGAATCTTCTTTATCATGCTAAGAGGAGCAGGAAAAAGCAAAAAATTTCAGAATTGCGCCTTGCAATGCGGAGAAATTACTGTTTGTGCATTTACAAAATTCATTGATTTTTGCCATTGAAAAACATCATGTTATTCATATACCAGAAATGATTGAAGCTACTGACTGAAGGAAAGGATCTGGCATCTCACTCTCTTTGAATCTTCTTTGTCATGCTAAGAGGAGCAGGAAAAAGCAAAAAATTTCAGAATTGCACCTTGCAATGCGGAGAAATTACTGTTTGTGCATTTACAATATTCATTGATTTTTGCCATTGAAAAACGTCCAGAAATGATTGAAGCTACTGACTGAATGAAAGGAGCTGGCATCTCACTCTCTTTGAATCTTCTTTATCATGCTAAGAGGAGCAGGAAAAAGCAAAACATTTCAGAATTGCACCTTGCAATGCGGAGAAATTACTGTTTGTGCATTTACAATATTCATTGATTTTTGCGATTGAAAAACATCATGTTATTCATATACCAGAAATGATTGAAGCTACTGACTGAATGAAAGGAGCTGGCATCTCACTCTCTTTGAATCTTCTTTATCATGCTAAGAGGAACAGGAAAAAGTAAAACATTTCAGAATTGCACCTTGCAATGCGGAGAAATTACTGTTTGTGCATTTACAATATTCAATGATTTTTGCCATTGAAAAACGTCCAGAAATGATTGAAGCTACTGACTGAATGAAAGGAGCTGGCATCTCACTCTCTTTGAATCTTCTTTATCATGCTAAGAGGAGCAGGAAAAAGCAAAAAATTTCAGAATTGCACCTTGCAATGCGGAGAAATTACTGTTTGTGCATTTACAATATTCATTGATTTTTGCCATTGAAAAACATCATGTTATTCATATACCAGAAATGATTGAAGCTACTGACTGAATGAAAGGAGCTGGCATCTCACTCTCTTTGAATCTTCTTTATCATGCTAAGAGGAGCAGGAAAAAGCAAAAAATTTCAGAATTGCACCTTGCAATGCGGAGAAATTGCAGTTTGTGCATTTACAATATTCATTGATTTTTGCCATTGAAAAACGTCCAGAAATGATTGTAGCTACTGACTGAATGAAAGGAGCTGGCATCTCACTCTCTTTGAATCTTCTTTATCATGCTAAGAGGAGCAGGAAAAAGCAAAAAATTTCAGAATTGCACCTTGCAATGCGGAGAAATTACTGTTTGTGCATTTACAATATTCATTGATTTTTGCCATTGAAAAACGTCCAGAAATGATTGAAGCTACTGACTGAATGAAAGGAGCTGGCATCTCACTCTCTTTGAATCTTCTTTATCATGCTAAGAGGAGCAGGAAAAGGCAAAAAATTTCAGAATTGCACCTTGCAATGCGGAGAAATTACTGTTTGTGCATTTACAATATTCATTGATTTTTGCCATTGAAAAACATCATGTTATTCATATACCAGAAATGTTTGAAGCTACTGACTGAATGAAAGGAGCTGGCATCTCACTCTCTTTGAATCTTCTTTATCATGCTAAGAGGAGCAGGAAAAAGCAAAAAATTTCAGAATTGCACCTTGCAATGCGGAGAAATTACTGTTTGTGCATTTACAATATTCATTGATTTTTGCCATTGAAAAACGTCCAGAAATGATTGAAGCTACTGACTGAATGAAAGGAGCTGGCATCTCACTCTCTTTGAATCTTCTTTATCATGCTAAGAGGAGCAGGAAAAGGCAAAAAATTTCAGAATTGCACCTTGCAATGCGGAGAAATTACTGTTTGTGCATTTACAATATTCATTGATTTTTGCCATTGAAAAACATCATGTTATTCATATACCAGAAATGATTGAAGCTACTGACTGAATGAAAGGAGCTGGCATCTCACTCTCTTTGAATCTTCTTTATCATGCTAAGAGGAGCAGGAAAAAGCAAAAAATTTCAGAATTGCACCTTGCAATGCGGAGAAATTACTGTTTGTGCATTTACAATATTCATTGATTTTTGCCATTGAAAAACATCATGTTATTCATATACCAGAAATGATTGAAGCTACTGACTGAATGAAAGGAGCTGGCATCTCACTCTCTTTGAATCTTCTTTATCATGCTAAGAGGAGCAGGAAAAAGCAAAAAATTTCAGAAGTGCACCTTGCAATGCGGAGAAATTACTGTTTGTGCATTTACAATATTCATTGATTTTTGCCATTGAAAAACGTCCAGAAATGATTGAAGCTACTGACTGAATGAAAGGAGCTGGCATCTCACTCTCTTTGAATCTTCTTTATCATGCTAAGAGGAGCAGGAAAAAGCAAAAAAATTCAGAATTGCACCTTGCAATGCGGAGAAATTACTGTTTGTGCATTTACAATATTCATTGATTTTTGCCATTGAAAAACATCATGTTATTCATATACCAGAAATGATTGAAGCTACTGACTGAATGAAAGGAGCTGGCATCTCACTCTCTTTGAATCTTCTTTTTCATGCTAAGAGGAGCAGGAAAAAGTAAAAAATTTCAGAATTGCACCTTGCAATGCGGAGAAATTACTGTTTGTGCATTTACAATATTCATTGATTTTTGCCATTGAAAAACGTCCAGAAATGATTGAAGCTACTGACTGAATGAAAGGAGCTGGCATCTCAGTCTCTTTGAATCTTCTTTATCATGCTAAGAGGAGCAGGAAAAAGCAAAAAATTTCAGAATTGCACCTTGCAATGCGGAGAAATTACTGCTTGTGCATTTACAATATTCATTGATTTTTGCCATTGAAAAACGTCCAGAAATGATTGAAGCTACTGACTGAATGAAAGGAGCTGGCATCTCACTCTCTTTGAATCTTCTTTATCATGCTAAGAGGAGCAGGAAAAAGCAAAAAATTTCAGAATTGCACCTTGCAATACGGAGAAATTACTGTTTGTGCATTTACAATATTCATTGATTTTTGCCATTGAAAAACGTCCAGAAATGATTGAAGCTACTGACTGAATGAAAGGAGCTGGCATCTCACTCTCTTTGAATCTTCTTTATCATGCTAAGAGGAGCAGGAAAAAGCAAAAAATTTCAGAATTGCACCTTGCAATGCGGAGAAATTGCAGTTTGTGCATTTACAATATTCATTGATTTTTGCCATTGAAAAACGTCCAGAAATGATTGAAGCTACTGACTGAATGAAAGGAGCTGGCATCTCACTCTCTTTGAATCTTCTTTATCATGCTAAGAGGAGCAGGAAAAAGCAAAAAATTTCAGAATTGCACCTTGCAATGCGGAGAAATTACTGTTTGTGCATTTACAATATTCATTGATTTTTGCCATTGAAAAACGTCCAGAAATGATTGAAGCTACTGACTGAATGAAAGGAGCTGGCATCTCACTCTCTTTGAATCTTCTTTATCATGCTAAGAGGAGCAGGAAAAAGCAAAAAATTTCAGAATTGCACCTTGCAATGCGGAGAAATTACTGTTTGTGCATTTACAATATTCATTGATTTTTGCCATTGAAAAATGTCCAGAAATGATTGAAGCTACTGACTGAATGAAAGGAGCTGGCATCTCACTCTCTTTGAATCTTCTTTATCATGCTAAGAGGAGCAGGAAAAAGCAAAAAATTTCAGAATTGCGCCTTGCAATGCGGAGAAATTACTGTTTGTGCATTTACAAAATTCATTGATTTTTGCCATTGAAAAACATCATGTTATTCATATATCAGAAATGATTGAAGCTACTGACTGAAGGAAAGGATCTGGCATCTCACTCTCTTTGAATCTTCTTTGTCATGCTAAGAGGAGCAGGAAAAAGCAAAAAATTTCAGAATTGCACCTTGCAATGCGGAGAAATTACTGTTTGTGCATTTACAATATTCATTGATTTTTGCCATTGAAAAATGTCCAGAAATGATTGAAGCTACTGACTGAATGAAAGGAGCTGGCATCTCACTCTCTTTGAATCTTCTTTATCATGCTAAGAGGAGCAGGAAAAAGCAAAACATTTCAGAATTGCACCTTGCAATGCGGAGAAATTACTGTTTGTGCATTTACAATATTCATTGATTTTTGCGATTGAATAACATCATGTTATTCATATACCAGAAATGATTGAAGCTACTGACTGAATGAAAGGAGCTGGCATCTCACTCTCTTTGAATATTCTTTATCATGCTAAGAGGAGCAGGAAAAAGTAAAAAATTTCAGAATTGCACCTTGCAATGCGGAGAAATTACTGTTTGTGCATTTACAATATTCAATGATTTTTGCCATTGAAAAACGTCCAGAAATGATTGAAGCTACTGACTGAATGAAAGGAGCTGGCATCTCACTCTCTTTGAATCTTCTTTATCATGCTAAGAGGAGCAGGAAAAAGCAAAAAATTTCAGAATTGCACCTTGCAATGCGGAGAAATTACTGTTTGTGCATTTACAATATTCATTGATTTTTGCCATTGAAAAACATCATGTTATTCATATACCAGAAATGATTGAAGCTACTGACTGAATGAAAGGAGCTGGCATCTCACTCTCTTTGAATCTTCTTTATCATGCTAAGAGGAGCAGGAAAAAGCAAAAAATTTCAGAATTGCACCTTGCAATGCGGAGAAATTGCAGTTTGTGCATTTACAATATTCATTGATTTTTGCCATTGAAAATCGTCCAGAAATGATTGAAGCTACTGACTGAATGAAAGGAGCTGGCATCTCACTCTCTTTGAATCTTCTTTATCATGCTAAGAGGAGCAGGAAAAAGCAAAAAATTTCAGAATTGCACCTTGCAATGCGGAGAAATTACTGTTTGTGCATTTACAATATTCATTGATTTTTGCCATTGAAAAACGTCCAGAAATGATTGAAGCTACTGACTGAATGAAAGGAGCTGGCATCTCACTCTCTTTGAATCTTCTTTATCATGCTAAGAGGAGCAGGAAAAAGCAAAAAATTTCAGAATTGCACCTTGCAATGCGGAGAAATTACTGTTTGTGCATTTACAATATTCATTGATTTTTGCCATTGAAAAACATCATGTTATTCATATACCAGAAATGTTTGAAGCTACTGACTGAATGAAAGGAGCTGGCATCTCACTCTCTTTGAATATTCTTTATCATGCTAAGAGGAGCAGGAAAAAGCAAAAAATTTCAGAATTGCACCTTGCAATGCGGAGAAACTACTGTTTGTGCATTTACAATATTCATTGATTTTTGCCATTGAAAAACGTCCAGAAATGATTGAAGCTACTGACTGAATGAAAGGAGCTGGCATCTCACTCTCTTTGAATCTTCTTTATCATGCTAAGAGGAGCAGGAAAAGGCAAAAAATTTCAGAATTGCACCTTGCAATGCGGAGAAATTACTGTTTGTGCATTTACAATATTCATTGATTTTTGCCATTGAAAAACATCATGTTATTCATATACCAGAAATGATTGAAGCTACTGACTGAATGAAAGGAGCTGGCATCTCACTCTCTTTGAATCTTCTTTATCATGCTAAGAGGAGCAGGAAAAAGCAAAAAATTTCAGAATTGCACCTTGCAATGCGGAGAAATTACTGTTTGTGCATTTACAATATTCATTGATTTTTGCCATTGAAAAACATCATGTTATTCATATACCAGAAATGATTGAAGCTACTGACTGAATGAAAGGAGCTGGCATCTCACTCTCTTTGAATCTTCTTTATCATGCTAAGAGGAGCAGGAAAAAGCAAAAAATTTCAGAAGTGCACCTTGCAATGCGGAGAAATTACTGTTTGTGCATTTACAATATTCATTGATTTTTGCCATTGAAAAACGTCCAGAAATGATTGAAGCTACTGACTGAATGAAAGGAGCTGGCATCTCACTCTCTTTGAATCTTCTTTATCATGCTAAGAGGAGCAGGAAAAAGCAAAAAAATTCAGAATTGCACCTTGCAATGCGGAGAAATTACTGTTTGTGCATTTACAATATTCATTGATTTTTGCCATTGAAAAACATCATGTTATTCATATACCAGAAATGATTGAAGCTACTGACTGAATGAAAGGAGCTGGCATCTCACTCTCTTTGAATCTTCTTTTTCATGCTAAGAGGAGCAGGAAAAAGTAAAAAATTTCAGAATTGCACCTTGCAATGCGGAGAAATTACTGTTTGTGCATTTACAATATTCATTGATTTTTGCCATTGAAAAACGTCCAGAAATGATTGAAGCTACTGACTGAATGAAAGGAGCTGGCATCTCAGTCTCTTTGAATCTTCTTTATCATGCTAAGAGGAGCAGGAAAAAGCAAAAAATTTCAGAATTGCACCTTGCAATGCGGAGAAATTACTGCTTGTGCATTTACAATATTCATTGATTTTTGCCATTGAAAAACGTCCAGAAATGATTGAAGCTACTGACTGAATGAAAGGAGCTGGCATCTCACTCTCTTTGAATCTTCTTTATCATGCTAAGAGGAGCAGGAAAAAGCAAAAAATTTCAGAATTGCACCTTGCAATACGGAGAAATTACTGTTTGTGCATTTACAATATTCATTGATTTTTGCCATTGAAAAACGTCCAGAAATGATTGAAGCTACTGACTGAATGAAAGGAGCTGGCATCTCACTCTCTTTGAATCTTCTTTATCATGCTAAGAGGAGCAGGAAAAAGCAAAAAATTTCAGAATTGCACCTTGCAATGCGGAGAAATTACTGTTTGTGCATTTACAATATTCATTGATTTTTGCCATTGAAAAACGTCCAGAAATGATTGAAGCTACTGACTGAATGAAAGGAGCTGGCATCTCACTCTCTTTGAATCTTCTTTATCATGCTAAGAGGAGCAGGAAAAAGCAAAAAATTTCAGAATTGCACCTTGCAATGCAGAGAAATTACTGTTTGTGCATTTACAATATTCATTGATTTTTGCCGTTGAAAAACGTCCAGAAATGATTGAAGCTACTGACTGAATGAAAGGAGCTGGCATCTCACTCTCTTTGAATCTTCTTTATCATGCTAAGAGGAGCAGGAAAAAGCAAAAAATTTCAGAATTGCACCTTGCAATGCGGAGAAATTACTGTTTGTGCATTTACAATATTCATTGATTTTTGCCATTGAAAAACATCATGTTATTCATATACCAGAAATGATTGAAGCTACTGACTGAATGAAAGGAGCTGGCATCTCACTCTCTTTGAATCTTCTTTTTCATGCTAAGAGGAGCAGGAAAAAGTAAAAAATTTCAGAATTGCACCTTGCAATGCGGAGAAATTACTGTTTGTGCATTTACAATATTCATTGATTTTTGCCATTGAAAAACGTCCAGAAATGATTGAAGCTACTGACTGAATGAAAGGAGCTGGCATCTCAGTCTCTTTGAATCTTCTTTATCATGCTAAGAGGAGCAGGAAAAAGCAAAAAATTTCAGAATTGCACCTTGCAATGCGGAGAAATTACTGCTTGTGCATTTACAATATTCATTGATTTTTGCCATTGAAAAACGTCCAGAAATGATTGAAGCTACTGACTGAATGAAAGGAGCTGGCATCTCACTCTCTTTGAATCTTCTTTATCATGCTAAGAGGAGCAGGAAAAAGCAAAAAATTTCAGAATTGCACCTTGCAATACGGAGAAATTACTGTTTGTGCATTTACAATATTCATTGATTTTTGCCATTGAAAAACGTCCAGAAATGATTGAAGCTACTGACTGAATGAAAGGAGCTGGCATCTCACTCTCTTTGAATCTTCTTTATCATGCTAAGAGGAGCAGGAAAAAGCAAAAAATTTCAGAATTGCACCTTGCAATGCGGAGAAATTACTGTTTGTGCTTTTACAATATTCATTGATTTTTGCCATTGAAAAACGTCCAGAAATGATTGAAGCTACTGACTGAATGAAAGGAGCTGGCATCTCACTCTGTTTGAATCTTCTTTATCATGCTAAGAGGAGCAGGAAAAAGCAAAAAATTTCAGAATTGCACCTTGCAATGCGGAGAAATTACTGTTTGTGCATTTACAATATTCATTGATTTTTGCCATTGAAAAACGTCCAGAAATGATTGAAGCTACTGACTGAATGAAAGGAGCTGGCATCTCACTCTCTTTGAATCTTCTTTATCATGCTAAGAGGAGCAGGAAAAAGCAAAAAATTTCAGAATTGCACCTTGCAATGCGGAGAAATTACTGTTTGTGCATTTACAATATTCATTGATTTTTGCCGTTGAAAAACGTCCAGAAATGATTGAAGCTACTGACTGAATGAAAGGAGCTGGCATCTCACTCTCTTTGAATCTTCTTTATCATGCTAAGAGGAGCAGGAAAAAGCAAAAAATTTCAGAATTGCACCTTGAAATGCGGAGAAATTACTGTTTGTGCATTTACAATATTCATTGATTTTTGCCATTGAAAAACATCCAGAAATGATTGAAGCTACTGACTGAATGAAAGGAGCTGGCATCTCACTCTCTTTGAATCTTCTTTATCATGCTAAGAGGAGCAGGAAAAAGCAAAAAATTTCAGAATTGCACCTTGCAATGCGGAGAAATTACTGTTTGTGCATTTACAATATTCATTGATTTTTGCCATTGTTAAACATCATGTTATTCATATACCAGAAATGATTGAAGCTACTGACTGAATGAAAGGAGCTGGCATCTCACTCTCTTTGAATCTTCTTTATCATGCTAAGAGGAGCAGGAAAAAGCAAAAAATTTCAGAATTGCACCTTGCAATGCGGAGAAATTACTGTTTGTGCATTTACAATATTCATTGATTTTTGCCATTGAAAAACGTCCAGAAATGTTTGAAGCTACTGACTGAATGAAAGGAGCTGGCATCTCACTCTCTTTGAATCTTCTTTATCATGCTAAGAGGAGCAGGAAAAAGCAAAAAATTTCAGAATTGCACCTTGCAATGCGGAGAAATTACTGTTTGTGCATTTACAATATTCATTGATTTTTGCCATTGAAAAACGTCCAGAAATGATTGAAGCTACTGACTGAATGAAAGGAGCTGGCATCTCACTCTCTTTGAATCTTCTTTATCATGCTAAGAGGAGCAGGAAAATGCAAAAAATTTCAGAATTGCTCCTTGCAATGCGGAGAAATTACTGTTTGTGAATTTACAATATTCATTGATTTTTGCCATTGAAAAACATCATGTTATTCATATACCAGAAATGTTTGAAGCTACTGACTGAATGAAAGGAGCTGGCATGTCACTCTCTTTGAATCTTCTTTATCATGCTAAAAGGAGCAGGAAAAAGCAAAAAATTTCAGAATTGCACCTTGCAATGCGGAGAAATTACTGTTTGTGCATTTACAATATTCATTGATTTTTGCCATTGAAAAACGTCCAGAAATGATTGAAGCTACTGACTGAATGAAAGGAGCTGGCATCTCACTCTCTTTGAATCTTCTTTATCATGCTAAGAGGAGCAGGAAAAAGCAAAAAATTTCAGAATTGCACCTTGCAATGCGGAGAAATTACTGTTTGTGCATTTACAATATTCATTGATTTTTGCCATTGAAAAACATAATGTTATTCATATACCAGAAATGATTGAAGCTACTGACTGAATGAAAGGAGCTGGCATCTCACTCTCTTTGAATCTTCTTTATCATGCTAAGAGGAGCAGGAAAAAGCAAAAAATTTCAGAATTGCACCTTGCAATGCGGAGAAATTACTGTTTGTGCATTTACAATATTCATTGATTTTTGCCATTGAAAAACGTCCAGAAATGATTGAAGCTACTGACTGAATGAAAGGAGCTGGCATCTCACTCTCTTTGAATCTTCTTTATCATGCTAAGAGGAGCAGGAAAAAGCAAAAAATTTCAGAATTGCACCTTGCAATGCGGAGAAATTACTGTTTGTGCATTTACAATATTCATTGATTTTTGCCATTGAAAAACATCATGTTATTCATATACCAGAAATGTTTGAAGCTACTGACTGAATGAAAGGAGCTGGCATCTCACTCTCTTTGAATCTTCTTTATCATGCTAAGAGGAGCAGGAAAAAGCAAAAAATTTCAGAATTGCACCTTGCAATGCGGAGAAATTACTGTTTGTGCATTTACAATATTCATTGATTTTTGCCATTGAAAAACGTCCAGAAATGATTGAAGCTACTGACTGAATGAAAGGAGCTGGCATCTCACTCTCTTTGAATCTTCTTTATCATGCTAAGAGGAGCAGGAAAAGGCAAAAAATTTCAGAATTGCACCTTGCAATGCGGAGAAATTACTGTTTGTGCATTTACAATATTCATTGATTTTTGCCATTGAAAAACATCATGTTATTCATATACCAGAAATGTTTGAAGCTACTGACTGAATGAAAGGAGCTGGCATCTCACTCTATTGAATCTTCTTTATCATGCTAAGAGGAGCAGGAAAAAGCAAAAAATTTCAGAATTGCACCTTGCAATGCGAATAAATTACTGTTTGTGCATTTACAATATTCATTGATTTTTGCCATTGAAAAACATCATGTTATTCATATACCAGAAATGATTGAAGCTACTGACTGAATGAAAGGAGCTGGCATCTCACTCTCTTTGAATCTTCTTTATCATGCTAAGAGGAGCAGGAAAAAGCAAAAAATTTCAGAATTGCACCTTGCAATGCGGAGAAATTACTGTTTGTGCATTTACAATATTCATTGATTTTTGCCATTGAAAAACATCATGTTATTCATATACCAGAAATGATTGAAGCTACTGACTGAATGAAAGGAGCTGGCATCTCACTCTCTTTGAATCTTCTTTATCATGCTAAGAGGAGCAGGAAAAAGCAAAAAATTTCAGAATTGCACCTCGCAATGCGGAGAAATTACTGTTTGTGCATTTACAATATTCATTGATTTTTGCCATTGAAAAACGTCCAGAAATGATTGAAGCTACTGACTGAATGAAAGGAGCTGGCATCTCACTCTCTTTGAATCTTCTTTATCATGCTAAGAGGAGCAGGAAAAAGCAAAAAATTTCAGAATTGCACCTTGCAATGCGGAGAAATTGCTGATTGTGCATTTACAAAATTCATTGATTTTTGCCATTGAAAAACATCATGTTATTCATATACCAGAAATGTTTGAAGCTACTGACTGAATGAAAGGAGCTGGCATCTCACTCTCTTTGAATCTTCTTTATCATGCTAAGAGGAGCAGGAAAAAGCAAAAAATTTCAGAATTGCACCTTGCAATGCGGAGAAATTACTGTTTGTGCATTTACAATATTCATTGATTTTTGCCATTGAAAAACGTCCAGAAATGATTGAAGCTACTGACTGAATGAAAGGAGCTGGCATCTCACTCTCTTTGAATCTTCTTTATCATGCTAAGAGGAGCAGGAAAAAGCAAAAAATTTCAGAATTGCACCTTGCAATGCGGAGAAATTACTGTTTGTGCATTTACAATATACATTGATTTTTGCCATTGAAAAACGTCCAGAAATGATTGAAGCTACTGACTGAATGAAAGGAGCTGGCATCTCACTCTCTTTGAATCTTCTTTATCATGCTAAGAGGAGCAGGAAAAAGCAAAAAATTTCAGAATTGCACCTTGCAATGCGGAGAAATTACTGTTTGTGCATTTACAATATACATTGATTTTTGCCATTGAAAAACGTCCAGAAATGATTGAAGCTACTGACTGAATGAAAGGAGCTGGCATCTCACTCTCTTTGAATCTTCTTTATCATGCTAAGAGGAGCAGGAAAAAGCAAAAAATTTCAGAATTGCACCTTGCAATGCGGAGAAATTACTGTTTGTGCATTTACAATATTCATTGATTTTTGCCATTGAAAAACGTCCAGAAATGATTGAAGCTACTGACTGAATGAAAGGAGCTGGCATCTCACTCTCTTTGAATCTTCTTTATCATGCTAAGAGGAGCAGGAAAAAGCAAAAAATTTCAGAATTGCACCTTGCAATGCGGAGAAATTACTGTTTGTGCATTTACAATATTCATTGATTTTTGCCATTGAAAAACGTCCAGAAATGATTGAACCTACCGACTGAATGAAAGGAGGTGGCATCTCACTCTCTTTGAATCTTCTTTATCATGCTAAGAGGAGCAGGAAAAAGCAAAAAATTTCAGAATTGCACCTTGCAATGCGGAGAAATTACTGTTTGTGCATTTACAATATTCATTGATTTTTGCCATTGAAAAACGTCCAGAAATGATTGAAGCTACTGACTGAATGAAAGGAGCTGGCATCTCACTCTCTTTGAATCTTCTTTATCATGCTAAGAGGAGCAGGAAAAAGCAAAAAATTTCAGAATTGCACCTTGCAATGCGGAGAAATTACTGTTTGTGCATTTACAATATTCATTGATTTTTGCCATTGAAAAACATCATGTTATTCATATACCAGAAATGTTTGAAGCTACTGACTGAATGAAAGGAGCTGGCATGTCACTCTCTTTGAATCTTCTTTATCATGCTAAGAGGAGCAGGAAAAAGCAAAAAATTTCAGAATTGCACCTTGCAATGCGGAGAAATTACTGTTTGTGCATTTACAATATTCATTGATTTTTGCCATTGAAAAACGTCCAGAAATGATTGAAGCTACTGACTGAATGAAAGGAGCTGGCATCTCACTCTCTTTGAATCTTCTTTATCATGCTAAGAGGAGCAGGAAAAAGCAAAAAATTTCAGAATTGCACCTTGCAATGCGGAGAAATTACTGTTTGTGCATTTACAATATTCATTGATTTTTGCCATTGAAAAACATCATGTTATTCATATACCAGAAATGATTGAAGCTACTGACTGAATGAAAGGAGCTGGCATCTCACTCTCTTTGAATCTTCTTTATCATGCTAAGAGGAGCAGGAAAAAGCAAAAAATTTCAGAATTGCACCTTGCAATGCGGAGAAATTACTGTTTGTGCATTTACAATATTCATTGATTTTTGCCATTGAAAAACGTCCAGAAATGATTGAAGCTACTGACTGAATGAAAGGAGCTGGCATCTCACTCTCTTTGAATCTTCTTTATCATGCTAAGAGGAGCAGGAAAAAGCAAAAAATTTCAGAATTGCACCTTGCAATGCGGAGAAATTACTGTTTGTGCATTTACAATATTCTTTGATTTTTGCCATTGAAAAACATCATGTTATTCATATACCAGAAATGTTTGAAGCTACTGACTGAATGAAAGGAGCTGGAATCTCACTCTCTTTGAATCTTCTTTATCATGCTAAGAGGAGCAGGAAAAAGCAAAAAATTTCAGAATTGCACCTTGCAATGCGGAGAAATTACTGTTTGTGCATTTACAATATTCATTGATTTTTGCCATTGAAAAACGTCCAGAAATGATTGAAGCTACTGACTGAATGAAAGGAGCTGGCATCTCACTCTCTTTGAATCTTCTTTATCATGCTAAGAGGAGCAGGAAAAGGCAAAAAATTTCAGAATTGCACCTTGCAATGCGGAGAAATTACTGTTTGTGCATTTACAATATTCATTGATTTTTGGCATTGAAAAACATCATGTTATTCATATACCAGAAATGTTTGAAGCTACTGACTGAATGAAAGGAGCTGGCATCTCACTCTCTTTGAATCTTCTTTATCATGCTAAGAGGAGCAGGAAAAACCAAAAAATTTCAGAATTGCACCTTGCAATGCGAATAAATTACTGTTTGTGCATTTACAATATTCATTGATTTTTGCCATTGAAAAACATCATGTTATTCATATACCAGAAATGATTGAAGCTACTGACTGAATGAAAGGAGCTGGCATCTCACTCTCTTTGAATCTTCTTTATCATGCTAAGAGGAGCAGGAAAAAGCAAAACATTTCAGAATTGCACCTTGCAATGCGGAGAAATTACTGTTTGTGCATTTACAATATTCATTGATTTTTGCCATTGAAAAACATCATGTTATTCACATACCAGAAATGATTGAAGCTACTGACTGAATGAAAGGAGCTGGCATCTCACTCTCTTTGAATCTTCTTTATCATGCTAAGAGGAGCAGGAAAAAGCAAAAAATTTCAGAATTGCACCTCGCAATGCGGAGAAATTACTGTTTGTGCATTTACAATATTCATTGATTTTTGCCATTGAAAAACGTCCAGAAATGATTGAAGCTACTGACTGAATGAAAGGAGCTGGCATCTCACTCTCTTTGAATCTTCTTTATCATGCTAAGAGGAGCAGGAAAAAGCAAAAAATTTCAGAATTGCACCTTGCAATGCGGAGAAATTGCTGTTTGTGCATTTACAAAATTCATTGATTTTTGCCATTGAAAAACATCATGTTATTCATATACCAGAAATGTTTGAAGCTACTGACTGAATGAAAGGAGCTGGCATCTCACTCTCTTTGAATCTTCTTTATCATGCTAAGAGGAGCAGGAAAAAGCAAAAAATTTCAGAATTGCACCTTGCAATGCGGAGAAATTACTGTTTGTGCATTTACAATATTCATTGATTTTTGCCATTGAAAAACGTCCAGAAATGATTGAGGCTACTGACTGAATGAAAGGAGCTGGCATCTCACTCTCTTTGAATCTTCTTTATCATGCTAAGAGGAGCAGGAAAAAGCAAAAAATTTCAGAATTGCACCTTGCAATGCGGAGAAATTACTGTTTGTGCATTTACAATATACATTGATTTTTGCCATTGAAAAACGTCCAGAAATGATTGAAGCTACTGACTGAATGAAAGGAGCTGGCATCTCACTCTCTTTGAATCTTCTTTATCATGCTAAGAGGAGCAGGAAAAAGCAAAAAATTTCAGAATTGCACCTTGCAATGCGGAGAAATTACTGTTTGTGCATTTACAATATTCATTGATTTTTGCCGTTGAAAAAAGTCCAGAAATGATTGAAGCTACTGACTGAATGAAAGGAGCTGGCATCTCACTCTCTTTGAATCTTCTTTATCATGCTAAGAGGAGCAGGAAAAAGCAAAAAATTTCAGAATTGTACCTTGCAATGCGGAGAAATTACTGTTTGTGCATTTACAATATTCATTGATTTTTGCCATTGAAAAACATCATGTTATTCATATACCAGAAATGATTGAAGCTACTGACTGAATGAAAGGAGCTGGCATCTCACTCTCTTTGAATCTTCTTTATCATGCTAAGAGGAGCAGGAAAAAGCAAGAAATTTCAGAATTGCACCTTGCAATGCGGAGAAATTACTGTTTGTGCATTTACAATATTCATTGATTTTTGCCATTGAAAAACATCATGTTATTCATATACCAGAAATGTTTGAAGCTACTGACTGAATGAAAGGAGCTGGCATCTCACTCTCTTTGAATCTTCTTTATCATGCTAAGAGGAGCAGGAAAAAGCAAAAAATTTCAGAATTGCACCTTGCAATGTGGAGAAATTACTGTTTGTGCATTTACAATATTCATTGATTTTTACCATTGAAAAACGTCCAGAAATGATTGAAGCTACTGACTGAATGAAAGTAGCTGCCAACTCACTCTCTTTGAATCTTTTTTATCATGCTAAGAGGAGCAGGAAAAAGCAAAAAATTTCAGACTTGCACCTTGCAATGCGGAGAAATTACTGTTTGTGCATTTACAATATTCATTGATTTTTGCCATTGAAAAACATCATGTTATTCATATACCAGAAATGTTTGAAGCTACTGACTGAATGAAAGGAGCTGGCATCTCACTCTCTTTGAATCTTCTTTATCATGCTAAGAGGAGCAGGAAAAAGCAAAAAATTTCAGAATTGCACCTTGCAATGCGGAGAAATTACTTTTTGTGCATTTACAATATTCATTGATTTTTGCCATTGAAAAACGTCCAGAAATGATTGAAGCTACTGACTGAATGAAAGGAGCTGGCATCTCACTCTCTTTGAATCTTCTTTATCATGCTAAGAGGAGCAGGAAAAAGCAAAAAATTTCAGAATTGCACCTTGCAATGCGGAGAAATTACTGTTTGTGCATTTACAATATTCATTGATTTTTGCCATTGAAAAACGTCCAGAAATGATTGAAGCTACTGACTGAATGAAAGGAGCTGGCATCTCACTCTCTTTGAATCTTCTTTATCATGCTAAGAGGAGCAGGAAAAAGCAAAAAATTTCAGAATTGCACCTTGCAATGCGGAGAAATTACTGTTTGTGCATTTACAATATTCATTGATTTTTGCCATTGAAAAACATGTAATTCATATACCAGAAATGTTTGAAGCTACTGACTGAATGAAAGGAGCTGGCACCTCACTCTCTTTGAATCTTCTTTATCATGCTAAGAGGAGCGGGAAAAAGCAAAAAATTTCAGAATTGCACCTTGCAATGCGGAGAAATTACTGTTTGTGCATTTACAATATTCATTGATTTTTGCCATTGAAAAACGTCCAGAAATGATTGAAGGTACTGACTGAATGAAAGGAGCTGGCATCTCACTCTCTTTGAATCTTCTTTATCATGCTAAGAGGAGCAGGAAAAAGCAAAAAATTTCAGAATTGCACCTTGCAATGCGGAGAAATTACTGTTTGTGCATTTACAATATTCATTGATTTTTGCCATTGAAAAACGTCCAGAAATGATTGAAGCTACTGACTGAATGAAAGGAGCTGGCATCTCACTCTCTTTGAATCTTCTTTATCATGCTAAGAGGAGCAGGAAAAAGCAAAAAATTTCAGAATTGCACCTTGCAATGCGGAGAAATTACAGTTTGTGCATTTACAATATTCATTGATTTTTGCCATTGAGAAACGTCCAGAAATGATTGAAGCTACTGACTGAATGAAAGGAGCTGGCATCTCACTCTCTTTGAATCTTCTTTATCATGCTAAGAGGAACAGGAAAAAGCAAAAAATTTCAGAATTGCACCTTGCAATGCGGAGAAATTACTGTTTGTGCATTTACAATATTCATTGATTTTTGCCATTGAAAAACATCATGTTATTTATATACCAGAAATGTTTGAAGCTACTGACTGAATGAAAGGAGCTGGCATCTCACTCTCTTTGAATCTTTTTTATCATGCTAAGAGGAGCAGGAAAAAGCAAAAAATTTCAGAATTGCACCTTGCAATGTGGAGAAATTACTGTTTGTGCATTTACAATATTCATTGATTTTTACCATTGAAAAACGTCCAGAAATGATTGAAGCTACTGACTGAATGAAAGTAGCTGGCATCTCACTCTCTTTGAATTTTCTTTATCATGCTAAGAGGAGCAGGAAAAAGCAAAAAATTTCAGACTTGCACCTTGCAATGCGGAGAAATTACTGTTTGTGCATTTACAATATTCATTGATTTTTGCCATTGAAAAACATCATGTTATTCATATACCAGAAATGTTTGAAGCTACTGACTGAATGAAAGGAGCTGGCATCTCACTCTCTTTGAATCTTCTTTATCATGCTAAGAGGAGCAGGAAAAAGCAAAAAATTTCAGAATTGCACCTTGCAATGCGGAGAAATTACTGTTTGTGCATTTACAATATTCATTGATTTTTGCCATTGAAAAACATCATGTTATTCATATACAAGAAATGTTTGAAGCTACTGACTGAATGAAAGGAGCTGGCATCTCAATCTCTTTGAATCTTCTTTATCATGCTAAGAGGAGCAGGAAAAAGCAAAAAATTTCAGAATTGCACCTTGCAATGTGGAGAAATTACTGTTTGTGCATTTACAATATTCATTGATTTTTACCATTGAAAAACGTCCAGAAATGATTGAAGCTACTGACTGAATGAAAGTAGCTGGCATCTCACTCTCTTTGAATCTTCTTTATCATGCTAAGAGGAGCAGGAAAAAGCAAAAAATTTCAGACTTGCACCTTGCAATGCGGAGAAATTACTATTTGTGCATTTACAATATTCATTGATTTTTGCCATTGAAAAACATCATGTTATTCATATACCAGAAATGTTTGAAGCTACTGACTGAATGAAAGGAGCTGGCATCTCACTCTCTTTGAATCTTCTTTATCATGCTAAGAGGAGCAGGAAAAAGCAAAAAATTTCAGAATTGCACCTTGCAATGCGGAGAAATTACTGTTTGTGCATTTACAATATTCATTGATTTTTGCCATTGAAAAACATCATGTTATTCATATACCAGAAATGTTTGAAGCTACTGACTGAATGAAAGGAGCTGACATCTCACTCTCTTTGAATCTTCTTTATCATGCTAAGAGGAGCAGGAAAAAGCAAAAAATTTCAGAATTGCACCTTGCAATGCGGAGAAATTACTGTTTGTGCATTTACAATATTCATTGATTTTTGCCATTGAAAAATGTCCAGAAATGATTGAAGCTACTGACTGAATGAAAGGAGCTGGCATCTCACTCTCTTTGAATCATGCTAAGAGGAGCAGGAAAAAGCAAAAAATTTCAGAATTGCACCTTGCAATGCGGAGAAATTACTGTTTGTGCATTTACAATATTCATTGATTTTTGCCATTGAAAAACATCATGTTATTCATATACCAGAAATGTTTGAAGCTACTGACTGAATGAAAGGAGCTGGCATCTCACTCTCTTTGAATCTTCTTTATCATGCTAAGAGGAGCAGGAAAAAGCAAAAAATTTTAGAATTGCACCTTGCAATGTGGAGAAATTACTGTTTGTGCATTTACAATATACATTGATTTTTACCATTGAAAAACGTCCAGAAATGATTGAAGCTACTGACTGAATGAAAGTAGCTGGCATCTCACTCTCTTTGAATCTTCTTTATCATGCTAAGAGGAGCAGGAAAAAGCAAAAAATTTCAGACTTGCACCTTGCAATGCGGAGAAATTACTGTTTGTGCATTTACAATATTCATTGATTTTTGCCATTGAAAAACATCATGTTATTCATATACCAGAAATATTTGAAGCTACTGACTGAATGAAAGGAGCTGGCATCTCACTCTCTTTGAATCTTCTTTATCATGCTAAGAGGAGCAGGAAAAAGCAAAAAATTTTAGAATTGCACCTTGCAATGTGGAGAAATTACTGTTTGTGCATTTACAATATACATTGATTTTTACCATTGAAAAACGTCCAGAAATGATTGAAGCTACTGACTGAATGAAAGTAGCTGGCATCTCACTCTCTTTGAATCTTCTTTATCATGCTAAGAGGAGCAGGAAAAAGCAAAAAATTTCAGACTTGCACCTTGCAATGCGGAGAAATTACTGTTTGTGCATTTACAATATTCATTGATTTTTGCCATTGAAAAACATCATGTTATTCATATACCAGAAATGTTTGAAGCTACTGACTGAATGAAAGGAGCTGGCATCTCACTCTCTTTGAATCTTCTTTATCATGCTAAGAGGAGCAGGAAAAAGCAAAAAATTTCAGAATTGCACCTTGCAATGCGGAGAAATTACTGTTTGTGCATTTACAATATTCATTGATTTTTGCCATTGAAAAACGTCCAGAAATGATTGAAGCTACTGACTGAATGAAAGGAGCTGGCATCTCACTCTCTTTGAATCTTCTTTATCATGCTAAGAGGAGCAGGAAAAAGCAAAAAATTTCAGAATTGCACCTTGCAATGCGGAGAAATTACTGTTTGTGCATTTACAATATTCATTGATTTTTGCCATTGAAAAACGTCCAGAAATGATTGAAGCTACTGACTGAATGAAAGGAGCTGGCATCTCACTCTCTTTGAATCTTCTTTATCATGCTAAGAGGAGCAGGAAAAAGCAAAAAATTTCAGAATTGCACCTTGCAATGCGGAGAAATTACTGTTTGTGCATTTACAATATTCATTGATTTTTGCCATTGAAAAACATGTTATTCATATACCAGAAATGTTTGAAGCTACTGACTGAATGAAAGGAGCTGGCACCTCACTCTCTTTGAATCTTCTTTATCATGCTAAGAGGAGCGGGAAAAAGCAAAAAATTTCAGAATTGCACCTTGCAATGCGGAAAAATTACTGTTTGTGCATTTACAATATTCATTGATTTTTGCCATTGAAAAACGTCCAGAAATGATTGAAGGTACTGACTGAATGAAAGGAGCTGGCATCTCACTCTCTTTGAATCTTCTTTATCATGCTAAGAGGAGCAGGAAAAAGCAAAAAATTTCAGAATTGCACCTTGCAATGCGGAGAAATTACTGTTTGTGCATTTACAATATTCATTGATTTTTGCCATTGAAAAACGTCCAGAAATGATTGAAGCTACTGACTGAATGAAAGGAGCTGGCATCTCACTCTCTTTGAATCTTCTTTATCATGCTAAGAGGAGCAGGAAAAAGCAAAAAATTTCAGAATTGCACCTTGCAATGCGGAGAAATTACAGTTTGTGCATTTACAATATTCATTGATTTTTGCCATTGAAAAACATCCAGAAATGATTGAAGCTACTGACTGAATGAAAGGAGCTGGCATCTCACTCTCTTTGAATCTTCTTTATCATGCTAAGAGGAGCAGGAAAAAGCAAAAAATTTCAGAATTGCACCTTGCAATGCGGAGAAATTACTGTTTGTGCATTTACAATATTCATTGATTTTTGCCATTGAAAAACATCATGTTATTCATATACCAGAAATGTTTGAAGCTACTGACTGAATGAAAGGAGCTGGCATCTCACTCTCTTTGAATCTTCTTTATCATGCTAAGAGGAGCAGGAAAAAGCAAAAAATTTCAGAATTGCACCTTGCAATGTGGAGAAATTACTGTTTGTGCATTTACAATATTCATTGATTTTTACCATTGAAAAACGTCCAGAAATGATTGAAGCTACTGACTGAATGAAAGTAGATGGCATCTCACTCTCTTTGAATCTTCTTTATCATGCTAAGAGGAGCAGGAAAAAGCAAAAAATTTCAGACTTGCACCTTGCAATGCGGAGAAATTACTGTTTGTGCATTTACAATATTCATTGATTTTTGCCATTGAAAAACATCATGTTATTCATATACCAGAAATGTTTGAAGCTACTGACTGAATGAAAGGAGCTGGCATCTCACTCTCTTTGAATCTTCTTTATCATGCTAAGAGGAGCAGGAAAAAGCAAAAAATTTCAGAATTGCACCTTGCAATGCGGAGAAATTACTGTTTGTGCATTTACAATATTCATTGATTTTTGCCATTGAAAAACATCATGTTATTCATATACCAGAAATGTTTGAAGCTACTGACTGAATGAAAGGAGCTGGCATCTCAATCTCTTTGAATCTTCTTTATCATGCTAAGAGGAGCAGGATAAAGTAAAAAATTTCAGAATTGCACCTTGCAATGTGGAGAAATTACTGTTTGTGCATTTACAATATTCATTGATTTTTACCATTGAAAAACGTCCAGAAATGATTGAAGCTACTGACTGAATGAAAGTAGCTGGCATCTCACTCTCTTTGAATCTTCTTTATCATGCTAAGAGGAGCAGGAAAAAGCAAAAAATTTCAGACTTGCACCTTGCAATGCGGAGAAATTACTGTTTGTGCATTTACAATATTCATTGATTTTTGCCATTGAAAAACATCATGTTATTCATATACCAGAAATGTTTGAAGCTACTGACTGAATGAAAGGAGCTGGCATCTCACTCTCTTTGAATCTTCTTTATCATGCTAAGAGGAGCAGGAAAAAGCAAAAAATTTCAGACTTGCACCTTGCAATGCGGAGAAATTACTGTTTGTGAATTTACAATATTCATTGATTTTTGCCATTGAAAAACATCATGTTATTCATATACCAGAAATGTTTGAAGCTACTGACTGAATGAAAGGAACTGGCATCTCACTCTCTTTGAATCTTCTTTATCATGCTAAGAGGAGCAGGAAAAAGCAAAAAATTTCAGAATTGCACCTTGCAATGCGGAGAAATTACAGTTTGTGCATTTACAATATTCATTGATTTTTGCCATTGAGAAACGTCCAGAAATGATTGAAGCTACTGACTGAATGAAAGGAGCTGGCATCTCACTCTCTTTGAATCTTCTTTATCATGCTAAGAGGAACAGGAAAAAGCAAAAAATTTCAGAATTGCACCTTGCAATGCGGAGAAATTACTGTTTGTGCATTTACAATATTCATTGATTTTTGCCATTGAAAAACATCATGTTATTTATATACCAGAAATGTTTGAAGCTACTGACTGAATGAAAGGAGCTGGCATCTCACTCTCTTTGAATCTTTTTTATCATGCTAAGAGGAGCAGGAAAAAGCAAAAAATTTCAGAATTGCACCTTGCAATGTGGAGAAATTACTGTTTGTGCATTTACAATATTCATTGATTTTTACCATTGAAAAACGTCCAGAAATGATTGAAGCTACTGACTGAATGAAAGTAGGTGGCATCTCACTCTCTTTGAATTTTCTTTATCATGCTAAGAGGAGCAGGAAAAAGCAAAAAATTTCAGACTTGCACCTTGCAATGCGGAGAAATTACTATTTGTGCATTTACAATATTCATTGATTTTTGCCATTGAAAAACATCATGTTATTCATATACCAGAAATGTTTGAAGCTACTGACTGAATGAAAGGAGCTGGCATCTCACTCTCTTTGAATCTTCTTTATCATGCTAAGAGGAGCAGGAAAAAGCAAAAAATTTCAGAATTGCACCTTGCAATGCGGAGAAATTACTGTTTGTGCATTTACAATATTCATTGATTTTTGCCATTGAAAAACATCATGTTATTCATATACCAGAAATGTTTGAAGCTACTGACTGAATGAAAGGAGCTGACATCTCACTCTCTTTGAATCTTCTTTATCATGCTAAGAGGAGCAGGAAAAAGCAAAAAATTTCAGAATTGCACCTTGCAATGCGGAGAAATTACTGTTTGTGCATTTACAATATTCATTGATTTTTGCCATTGAAAAATGTCCAGAAATGATTGAAGCTACTGACTGAATGAAAGGAGCTGGCATCTCACTCTCTTTGAATCATGCTAAGAGGAGCAGGAAAAAGCAAAAAATTTCAGAATTGCACCTTGCAATGCGGAGAAATTACTGTTTGTGCATTTACAATATTCATTGATTTTTGCCATTGAAAAACATCATGTTATTCATATACCAGAAATGTTTGAAGCTACTGACTGAATGAAAGGAGCTGGCATCTCACTCTCTTTGAATCTTCTTTATCATGCTAAGAGGAGCAGGAAAAAGCAAAAAATTTTAGAATTGCACCTTGCAATGTGGAGAAATTACTGTTTGTGCATTTACAATATACATTGATTTTTACCATTGAAAAACGTCCAGAAATGATTGAAGCTACTGACTGAATGAAAGTAGCTGGCATCTCACTCTCTTTGAATCTTCTTTATCATGCTAAGAGGAGCAGGAAAAAGCAAAAAATTTCAGACTTGCACCTTGCAATGCGGAGAAATTACTGTTTGTGCATTTACAATATTCATTGATTTTTGCCATTGAAAAACATCATGTTATTCATATACCAGAAATGTTTGAAGCTACTGACTGAATGAAAGGAGCTGGCATCTCACTCTCTTTGAATCTTCTTTATCATGCTAAGAGGAGCAGGAAAAAGCAAAAAATTTCAGAATTGCACCTTGCAATGCGGAGAAATTACTGTTTGTGCATTTACAATATTCATTGATTTTTGCCATTGAAAAACGTCCAGAAATGATTGAAGCTACTGACTGAATGAAAGGAGCTGGCATCTCACTCTCTTTGAATCTTCTTTATCATGCTAAGAGGAGCAGGAAAAAGCAAAAAATTTCAGAATTGCACCTTGCAATGCGGAGAAATTACTGTTTGTGCATTTACAATATTCATTGATTTTTGCCATTGAAAAACGTCCAGAAATGATTGAAGCTACTGACTGAATGAAAGGAGCTGGCATCTCACTCTCTTTGAATCTTCTTTATCATGCTAAGAGGAGCAGGAAAAAGCAAAAAATTTCAGAATTGCACCTTGCAATGCGGAGAAATTACTGTTTGTGCATTTACAATATTCATTGATTTTTGCCATTGAAAAACATGTTATTCATATACCAGAAATGTTTGAAGCTACTGACTGAATGAAAGGAGCTGGCACCTCACTCTCTTTGAATCTTCTTTATCATGCTAAGAGGAGCGGGAAAAAGCAAAAAATTTCAGAATTGCACCTTGCAATGCGGAAAAATTACTGTTTGTGCATTTACAATATTCATTGATTTTTGCCATTGAAAAACGTCCAGAAATGATTGAAGGTACTGACTGAATGAAAGGAGCTGGCATCTCACTCTCTTTGAATCTTCTTTATCATGCTAAGAGGAGCAGGAAAAAGCAAAAAATTTCAGAATTGCACCTTGCAATGCGGAGAAATTACTGTTTGTGCATTTACAATATTCATTGATTTTTGCCATTGAAAAACGTCCAGAAATGATTGAAGCTACTGACTGAATGAAAGGAGCTGGCATCTCACTCTCTTTGAATCTTCTTTATCATGCTAAGAGGAGCAGGAAAAAGCAAAAAATTTCAGAATTGCACCTTGCAATGCGGAGAAATTACAGTTTGTGCATTTACAATATTCATTGATTTTTGCCATTGAAAAACATCCAGAAATGATTGAAGCTACTGACTGAATGAAAGGAGCTGGCATCTCACTCTCTTTGAATCTTCTTTATCATGCTAAGAGGAGCAGGAAAAAGCAAAAAATTTCAGAATTGCACCTTGCAATGCGGAGAAATTACTGTTTGTGCATTTACAATATTCATTGATTTTTGCCATTGAAAAACATCATGTTATTCATATACCAGAAATGTTTGAAGCTACTGACTGAATGAAAGGAGCTGGCATCTCACTCTCTTTGAATCTTCTTTATCATGCTAAGAGGAGCAGGAAAAAGCAAAAAATTTCAGAATTGCACCTTGCAATGTGGAGAAATTACTGTTTGTGCATTTACAATATTCATTGATTTTTACCATTGAAAAACGTCCAGAAATGATTGAAGCTACTGACTGAATGAAAGTAGCTGGCATCTCACTCTCTTTGAATCTTCTTTATCATGCTAAGAGGAGCAGGAAAAAGCAAAAAATTTCAGACTTGCACCTTGCAATGCGGAGAAATTACTGTTTGTGCATTTACAATATTCATTGATTTTTGCCATTGAAAAACATCATGTTATTCATATACCAGAAATGTTTGAAGCTACTGACTGAATGAAAGGAGCTGGCATCTCACTCTCTTTGAATCTTCTTTATCATGCTAAGAGGAGCAGGAAAAAGCAAAAAATTTCAGAATTGCACCTTGCAATGCGGAGAAATTACTGTTTGTGCATTTACAATATTCATTGATTTTTGCCATTGAAAAACATCATGTTATTCATATACCAGAAATGTTTGAAGCTACTGACTGAATGAAAGGAGCTGGCATCTCAATCTCTTTGAATCTTCTTTATCATGCTAAGAGGAGCAGGATAAAGCAAAAAATTTCAGAATTGCACCTTGCAATGTGGAGAAATTACTGTTTGTGCATTTACAATATTCATTGATTTTTACCATTGAAAAACGTCCAGAAATGATTGAAGCTACTGACTGAATGAAAGTAGCTGGCATCTCACTCTCTTTGAATCTTCTTTATCATGCTAAGAGGAGCAGGAAAAAGCAAAAAATTTCAGACTTGCACCTTGCAATGCGGAGAAATTACTGTTTGTGCATTTACAATATTCATTGATTTTTGCCATTGAAAAACATCATGTTATTCATATACCAGAAATGTTTGAAGCTACTGACTGAATGAAAGGAGCTGGCATCTCACTCTCTTTGAATCTTCTTTATCATGCTAAGAGGAGCAGGAAAAAGCAAAAAATTTCAGACTTGCACCTTGCAATGCGGAGAAACTACTGTTTGTGAATTTACAATATTCATTGATTTTTGCCATTGAAAAACATCATGTTATTCATATACCAGAAATGTTTGAAGCTACTGACTGAATGAAAGGAACTGGCATCTCACTCTCTTTGAATCTTCTTTATCATGCTAAGAGGAGCAGGAAAAAGCAAAAAATTTCAGAATTGCACCTTGCAATGCGGAGAAATTACTGTTTGTGCATTTACAATATTCATTGATTTTTGCCATTGAAAAACGTCCAGAAATGATTGAAGGTACTGACTGAATGAAAGGAGCTGGCATCTCACTCTCTTTGAATCTTCTTTATCATTCTAAGAGGAGCAGGAAAAAGCAAAAAATTTCAGAATTGCACCTTGCAATGCGGAGAAATTACTGTTTGTGCATTTACAATATTCATTGATTTTTGCCATTGAAAAACGTCCAGAAATGATTGAAGCTACTGACTCAATGAATGGAGCTGGCATCTCACTCTCTTTTAATCTTCTTTATCATGCTAAGAGGAGCAGGAAAAAGCTAAAAATTTCAGAATTGCACCTTGCAATGCGGAGAAATTACAGTTTGTGCATTTACAATATTCATTGATTTTTGCCATTGAAAAACGTCCAGAAATGATTGAAGCTACTGACTGAATGAAAGGAGCTGGCATCTCACTCTCTTTGAATCTTCTTTATCATGCTAAGAGGAGCAGGAAAAAGCAAAAAATTTCAGAATTGCACCTTGCAATGCGGAGAAATTACTGTTTGTGCATTTACAATATTCGTTGATTTTTGCCATTGAAAAACGTCCAGAAATGATTGAAGCTACTGACTGAATGAATGGAGCTGGCATCTCACTCTCTTTGAATCTTCTTTATCATGCTAAGAGGAGCAGGAAAAAGCAAAAAATTTCAGAATTGCACCTTGCAATGCGGAGAAATTACAGTTTGTGCATTTACAATATTCATTGATTTTTGCCATTGAAAAACGTCCAGAAATGATTGAAGCTACTGACTGAATGAAAGGAGCTGGCATCTCACTCTCTTTGAATCTTCTTTATCATGCTAAGAGGAGCAGGAAAAAGCAAAAAATTTCAGAATTGCACCTTGCAATGCGGAGAAATTACTGTTTGTGCATTTACAATATTCATTGATTTTTGCCATTGAAAAACATGTTATTCATATACCAGAAATGTTTGAAGCTCCTGACTGAATGAAAGGAGCTGGCACCTCACTCTCTTTGAATCTTCTTTATCATGCTAAGAGGAGCAGGAAAAAGCAAAAAATTTCAGAATTGCACCTTGCAATGCGGAGAAATTACTGTTTGTGCATTTACAATATTCATTGATTTTTGCCATTGAAAAACGTCCAGAAATGATTGAAGCTACTGACTGAATGAAAGGAGCTGGCATCTCACTCTCTTTGAATCTTCTTTATCATGCTAAGAGGAGCAGGAAAAAGCAAAAAATTTCAGAATTGCACCTTGCAATGCGGAGAAATTTCTGTTTGTGCATTTACAATATTCATTGATTTTTGCCATTGAAAAATGTCCAGAAATGATTGAAGCTACTGACTGAATGAAAGGAGCTGGCATCTCACTCTCTTTGAATCTTCTTTATCATGCTAAGAGGAGCAGGAAAAAGCAAAAAATTTCAGAATTGCGCCTTGCAATGCGGAGAAATTACTGTTTGTGCATTTACAAAATTCATTGATTTTTGCCATTGAAAAACATCATGTTATTCATATACCAGAAATGATTGAAGCTACTGACTGAAGGAAAGGAGCTGGCATCTCACTCTCTTTGAATCTTCTTTATCATGCTAAGAGGAGCAGGAAAAAGCAAAAAATTTCAGAATTGCACCTTGCAATGCGGAGAAATTACTGTTTGTGCATTTACAATATTCATTGATTTTTGCCATTGAAAAACGTCCAGAAATGATTGAAGCTACTGACTGAATGAAAGGAGCTGGCATCTCACTCTCTTTGAATCTTCTTTATCATGCTAAGAGGAGCAGGAAAAAGCAAAAAATTTCAGAATTGCTCCTTGTAATGCGGAGAAATTACTGTTTGTGCATTTACAATATTCATTGATTTTTGCGATTGAAAAACATCATGTTATTCATATACCAGAAATGATTGAAGCTACTGACTGAATGAAAGGAGCTGGCATCTCATTCTCTTTGAATCTTCTTTATCATGCTAAGAGGAGCAGGAAAAAGTAAAAAATTTCAGAATTGCACCTTGCAATGCGGAGAAATTACTGTTTGTGCATTTACAATATTCAATGATTTTTGCCATTGAAAAACGTCCAGAAATGATTGAAGCTACTGACTGAATGAAAGGAGCTGGCATCTCACTCTCTTTGAATCTTGTTTATCATGCTAAGAGGAGCAGGAAAAAGCAAAAAATTTCAGAATTGCACCTTGCAATGCGGAGAAATTACTGTTTGTGCATTTACAATATTCATTGATTTTTGCCATTGAAAAACGTCCAGAAATGATTGAAGCTACTGACTGAATGAAAGGAGCTGGCATCTCACTCTCTTTGAATCTTCTTTATCATGCTAAGAGGAGCAGGAAAAAGCCAAAAATTTCAGAATTGCACCTTGCAATGCGGAGAAATTACTGTTTGTGCATTTACAATATTCATTGATTTTTGCTATTGAAAAACATCATGTTATTCATATACCAGAAATGATTGAAGCTACTGACTGAATGAAAGGAGCTGGCATCTCACTCTCTTTGAATCTTCTTTATCATGCTAAGAGGAGCAGGAAAAAGCAAAAAATTTCAGAATTGCACCTTGCAATGCGGAGAAATTGCAGTTTGTGCATTTACAATATTCATTGATTTTTGCCATTGAAAAACGTCCAGAAATGATTGAAGCTACTGACTGAATGAAAGGAGCTGGCATCTCACTCTCTTTGAATCTTCTTTATCATGCTAAGAGGAGCAGGAAAAAGCAAAAAATTTCAGAATTGCACCTTGCAATGCGGAGAAATTACTGTTTGTGCATTTACAATATTCATTGATTTTTGCCATTGAAAAACATCATGTTATTCATATACCAGAAATGATTGAAGCTACTGACTGAATGAAAGGAGCTGGCATCTCACTCTCTTTGAATCTTCTTTATCATGCTAAGAGGAGCAGGAAAAAGCAAAAAATTTCAGAATTGCACCTTGCAATGCGGAGAAATTGCAGTTTGTGCATTTACAATATTCATTGATTTTTGCCATTGAAAAACGTCCAGAAATGATTGTAGCTACTGACTGAATGAAAGGAGCTGGCATCTCACTCTCTTTGAATCTTCTTTATCATGCTAAGAGGAGCAGGAAAAAGCAAAAAATTTCAGAATTGCACCTTGCAATGCGGAGAAATTACTGTTTGTGCATTTACAATATTCATTGATTTTTGCCATTGAAAAACGTCCAGAAATGATTGAAGCTACTGACTGAATGAAAGGAGCTGGCATCTCACTCTCTTTGAATCTTCTTTATCATGCTAAGAGGAGCAGGAAAAAGCAAAAAATTTCAGAATTGCACCTTGCAATGCGGAGAAATTACTGTTTGTGCATTTACAATATTCATTGATTTTTGCCATTGAAAAATGTCCAGAAATGATTGAAGCTACTGACTGAATGAAAGGAGCTGGCATCTCACTCTCTTTGAATCTTCTTTATCATGCTAAGAGGAGCAGGAAAAAGCAAAAAATTTCAGAATTGCGCCTTGCAATGCGGAGAAATTACTGTTTGTGCATTTACAAAATTCATTGATTTTTGCCATTGAAAAACATCATGTTATTCATATACCAGAAATGATTGAAGCTACTGACTGAAGGAAAGGATCTGGCATCTCACTCTCTTTGAATCTTCTTTGTCATGCTAAGAGGAGCAGGAAAAAGCAAAAAATTTCAGAATTGCACCTTGCAATGCGGAGAAATTACTGTTTGTGCATTTACAATATTCATTGATTTTTGCCATTGAAAAACGTCCAGAAATGATTGAAGCTACTGACTGAATGAAAGGAGCTGGCATCTCACTCTCTTTGAATCTTCTTTATCATGCTAAGAGGAGCAGGAAAAAGCAAAACATTTCAGAATTGCACCTTGCAATGCGGAGAAATTACTGTTTGTGCATTTACAATATTCATTGATTTTTGCGATTGAAAAACATCATGTTATTCATATACCAGAAATGATTGAAGCTACTGACTGAATGAAAGGAGCTGGCATCTCACTCTCTTTGAATCTTCTTTATCATGCTAAGAGGAGCAGGAAAAAGTAAAAAATTTCAGAATTGCACCTTGCAATGCGGAGAAATTACTGTTTGTGCATTTACAATATTCAATGATTTTTGCCATTGAAAAACGTCCAGAAATGATTGAAGCTACTGACTGAATGAAAGGAGCTGGCATCTCACTCTCTTTGAATCTTCTTTATCATGCTAAGAGGAGCAGGAAAAAGCAAAAAATTTCAGAATTGCACCTTGCAATGCGGAGAAATTACTGTTTGTGCATTTACAATATTCATTGATTTTTGCCATTGAAAAACGTCCAGAAATGATTGAAGCTACTGACTGAATGAAAGGAGCTGGCATCTCACTCTCTTTGAATCTTCTTTATCATGCTAAGAGGAGCAGGAAAAAGCAAAAAATTTCAGAATTGCACCTTGCAATGCGGAGAAATTACTGTTTGTGCATTTACAATATTCATTGATTTTTGCCATTGAAAAATGTCCAGAAATGATTGAAGCTACTGACTGAATGAAAGGAGCTGGCATCTCACTCTCTTTGAATCTTCTTTATCATGCTAAGAGGAGCAGGAAAAAGCAAAAAATTTCAGAATTGCGCCTTGCAATGCGGAGAAATTACTGTTTGTGCATTTACAAAATTCATTGATTTTTGCCATTGAAAAACATCATGTTATTCATATACCAGAAATGATTGAAGCTACTGACTGAAGGAAAGGATCTGGCATCTCACTCTCTTTGAATCTTCTTTGTCATGCTAAGAGGAGCAGGAAAAAGCAAAAAATTTCAGAATTGCACCTTGCAATGCGGAGAAATTACTGTTTGTGCATTTACAATATTCATTGATTTTTGCCATTGAAAAACGTCCAGAAATGATTGAAGCTACTGACTGAATGAAAGGAGCTGGCATCTCACTCTCTTTGAATCTTCTTTATCATGCTAAGAGGAGCAGGAAAAAGCAAAACATTTCAGAATTGCACCTTGCAATGCGGAGAAATTACTGTTTGTGCATTTACAATATTCATTGATTTTTGCGATTGAAAAACATCATGTTATTCATATACCAGAAATGATTGAAGCTACTGACTGAATGAAAGGAGCTGGCATCTCACTCTCTTTGAATCTTCTTTATCATGCTAAGAGGAGCAGGAAAAAGTAAAAAATTTCAGAATTGCACCTTGCAATGCGGAGAAATTACTGTTTGTGCATTTACAATATTCAATGATTTTTGCCATTGAAAAACGTCCAGAAATGATTGAAGCTACTGACTGAATGAAAGGAGCTGGCATCTCACTCTCTTTGAATCTTCTTTATCATGCTAAGAGGAGCAGGAAAAAGCAAAAAATTTCAGAATTGCACCTTGCAATGCGGAGAAATTACTGTTTGTGCATTTACAATATTCATTGATTTTTGCCATTGAAAAACATCATGTTATTCATATACCAGAAATGATTGAAGCTACTGACTGAATGAAAGGAGCTGGCATCTCACTCTCTTTGAATCTTCTTTATCATGCTAAGAGGAGCAGGAAAAAGCAAAAAATTTCAGAATTGCACCTTGCAATGCGGAGAAATTGCAGTTTGTGCATTTACAATATTCATTGATTTTTGCCATTGAAAAACGTCCAGAAATGATTGTAGCTACTGACTGAATGAAAGGAGCTGGCATCTCACTCTCTTTGAATCTTCTTTATCATGCTAAGAGGAGCAGGAAAAAGCAAAAAATTTCAGAATTGCACCTTGCAATGCGGAGAAATTACTGTTTGTGCATTTACAATATTCATTGATTTTTGCCATTGAAAAACGTCCAGAAATGATTGAAGCTACTGACTGAATGAAAGGAGCTGGCATCTCACTCTCTTTGAATCTTCTTTATCATGCTAAGAGGAGCAGGAAAAAGCAAAAAATTTCAGAATTGCACCTTGCAATGCGGAGAAATTACTGTTTGTGCATTTACAATATTCATTGATTTTTGCCATTGAAAAATGTCCAGAAATGATTGAAGCTACTGACTGAATGAAAGGAGCTGGCATCTCACTCTCTTTGAATCTTCTTTATCATGCTAAGAGGAGCAGGAAAAAGCAAAAAATTTCAGAATTGCGCCTTGCAATGCGGAGAAATTACTGTTTGTGCATTTACAAAATTCATTGATTTTTGCCATTGAAAAACATCATGTTATTCATATACCAGAAATGATTGAAGCTACTGACTGAAGGAAAGGATCTGGCATCTCACTCTCTTTGAATCTTCTTTGTCATGCTAAGAGGAGCAGGAAAAAGCAAAAAATTTCAGAATTGCACCTTGCAATGCGGAGAAATTACTGTTTGTGCATTTACAATATTCATTGATTTTTGCCATTGAAAAACGTCCAGAAATGATTGAAGCTACTGACTGAATGAAAGGAGCTGGCATCTCACTCTCTTTGAATCTTCTTTATCATGCTAAGAGGAGCAGGAAAAAGCAAAACATTTCAGAATTGCACCTTGCAATGCGGAGAAATTACTGTTTGTGCATTTACAATATTCATTGATTTTTGCGATTGAAAAACATCATGTTATTCATATACCAGAAATGATTGAAGCTACTGACTGAATGAAAGGAGCTGGCATCTCACTCTCTTTGAATCTTCTTTATCATGCTAAGAGGAGCAGGAAAAAGTAAAAAATTTCAGAATTGCACCTTGCAATGCGGAGAAATTACTGTTTGTGCATTTACAATATTCAATGATTTTTGCCATTGAAAAACGTCCAGAAATGATTGAAGCTACTGACTGAATGAAAGGAGCTGGCATCTCACTCTCTTTGAATCTTCTTTATCATGCTAAGAGGAGCAGGAAAAAGCAAAAAATTTCAGAATTGCACCTTGCAATGCGGAGAAATTACTGTTTGTGCATTTACAATATTCATTGATTTTTGCCATTGAAAAACGTCCAGAAATGATTGAAGCTACTGACTGAATGAAAGGAGCTGGCATCTCACTCTCTTTGAATCTTCTTTATCATGCTAAGAGGAGCAGGAAAAAGCAAAAAATTTCAGAATTGCACCTTGCAATGCGGAGAAATTACTGTTTGTGCATTTACAATATTCATTGATTTTTGCCATTGAAAAATGTCCAGAAATGATTGAAGCTACTGACTGAATGAAAGGAGCTGGCATCTCACTCTCTTTGAATCTTCTTTATCATGCTAAGAGGAGCAGGAAAAAGCAAAAAATTTCAGAATTGCGCCTTGCAATGCGGAGAAATTACTGTTTGTGCATTTACAAAATTCATTGATTTTTGCCATTGAAAAACATCATGTTATTCATATACCAGAAATGATTGAAGCTACTGACTGAAGGAAAGGATCTGGCATCTCACTCTCTTTGAATCTTCTTTGTCATGCTAAGAGGAGCAGGAAAAAGCAAAAAATTTCAGAATTGCACCTTGCAATGCGGAGAAATTACTGTTTGTGCATTTACAATATTCATTGATTTTTGCCATTGAAAAACGTCCAGAAATGATTGAAGCTACTGACTGAATGAAAGGAGCTGGCATCTCACTCTCTTTGAATCTTCTTTATCATGCTAAGAGGAGCAGGAAAAAGCAAAACATTTCAGAATTGCACCTTGCAATGCGGAGAAATTACTGTTTGTGCATTTACAATATTCATTGATTTTTGCGATTGAAAAACATCATGTTATTCATATACCAGAAATGATTGAAGCTACTGACTGAATGAAAGGAGCTGGCATCTCACTCTCTTTGAATCTTCTTTATCATGCTAAGAGGAGCAGGAAAAAGTAAAAAATTTCAGAATTGCACCTTGCAATGCGGAGAAATTACTGTTTGTGCATTTACAATATTCAATGATTTTTGCCATTGAAAAACGTCCAGAAATGATTGAAGCTACTGACTGAATGAAAGGAGCTGGCATCTCACTCTCTTTGAATCTTCTTTATCATGCTAAGAGGAGCAGGAAAAAGCAAAAAATTTCAGAATTGCACCTTGCAATGCGGAGAAATTACTGTTTGTGCATTTACAATATTCATTGATTTTTGCCATTGAAAAACATCATGTTATTCATATACCAGAAATGATTGAAGCTACTGACTGAATGAAAGGAGCTGGCATCTCACTCTCTTTGAATCTTCTTTATCATGCTAAGAGGAGCAGGAAAAAGCAAAAAATTTCAGAATTGCACCTTGCAATGCGGAGAAATTGCTGTTTGTGCATTTACAATATTCATTGATTTTTGCCATTGAAAAACGTCCAGAAATGATTGAAGCTACTGACTGAATGAAAGGAGCTGGCATCTCACTCTCTTTGAATCTTCTTTATCATGCTAAGAGGAGCAGGAAAAAGCAAAAAATTTCAGAATTGCACCTTGCAATGCGGAGAAATTACTGTTTGTGCATTTACAATATTCATTGATTTTTGCCATTGAAAAACGTCCAGAAATGATTGAAGCTACTGACTGAATGAAAGGAGCTGGCATCTCACTCTCTTTGAATCTTCTTTATCATGCTAAGAGGAGCAGGAAAAAGCAAAAAATTTCAGAATTGCACCTTGCAATGCGGAGAAATTACTGTTTGTGCATTTACAATATTCATTGATTTTTGCCATTGAAAAATGTCCAGAAATGATTGAAGCTACTGACTGAATGAAAGGAGCTGGCATCTCACTCTCTTTGAATCTTCTTTATCATGCTAAGAGGAGCAGGAAAAAGCAAAAAATTTCAGAATTGCGCCTTGCAATGCGGAGAAATTACTGTTTGTGCATTTACAAAATTCATTGATTTTTGCCATTGAAAAACATGTTATTCATATACCAGAAATGATTGAAGCTACTGACTGAAGGAAAGGATCTGGCATCTCACTCTCTTTGAATCTTCTTTGTCATGCTAAGAGGAGCAGGAAAAAGCAAAAAATTTCAGAATTGCACCTTGCAATGCGAAGAAATTACTGTTTGTGCATTTACAATATTCATTGATTTTTGCCATTGAAAAACGTCCAGAAATGATTGAAGCTACTGACTGAATGAAAGGAGCTGGCATCTCACTCTCTTTGAATCTTCTTTATCATGCTAAGAGGAGCAGGAAAAAGCAAAACATTTCAGAATTGCACCTTGCAATGCGGAGAAATTACTGTTTGTGCATTTACAATATTCATTGATTTTTGCGATTGAAAAACATCATGTTATTCATATACCAGAAATGATTGAAGCTACTGACTGAATGAAAGAGCTGGCATCTCACTCTCTTTGAATCTTCTTTATCATGCTAAGAGGAGCAGGAAAAAGTAAAAAATTTCAGAATTGCACCTTGCAATGCGGAGAAATTACTGTTTGTGCATTTACAATATTCAATGATTTTTGCCATTGAAAAACGTCCAGAAATGATTGAAGCTACTGACTGAATGAAAGGAGCTGGCATCTCACTCTCTTTGAATCTTCTTTATCATGCTAAGAGGAGCAGGAAAAAGCAAAAAATTTCAGAATTGCACCTTGCAATGCGGAGAAATTACTGTTTGTGCATTTACAATATTCATTGATTTTTGCCATTGAAAAACGTCCAGAAATGATTGAAGCTACTGACTGAATGAAAGGAGCTGGCATCTCACTCTCTTTGAATCTTCTTTATCATGCTAAGAGGAGCAGGAAAAAGCAAAAAATTTCAGAATTGCACCTTGCAATGCGGAGAAATTACTGTTTGTGCATTTACAATATTCATTGATTTTTGCCATTGAAAAACATCATGTTATTCATATACCAGAAATGATTGAAGCTACTGACTGAATGAAAGGAGCTGGCATCTCACTCTCTTTGAATCTTCTTTATCATGCTAAGAGGAGCAGGAAAAAGTAAAAAATTTCAGAATTGCACCTTGCAATGCGGAGAAATTACTGTTTGTGCATTTATAATATTCAATGATTTTTGCCATTGAAAAACGTCCAGAAATGATTGAAGCTACTGACTGAACGAAAGGAGCTGGCATCTCACTCTCTTTGAATCTTCTTTATCATGCTAAGAGGAGCAGGAAAAAGCAAAAAATTTCAGAATTGCACCTTGCAATGCGGAGAAATTACTGTTTGTGCATTTACAATATTCATTGATTTTTGCCATTGAAAAACATCATGTTATTCATATACCAGAAATGTTTGAAGCTACTGACTGAATGAAAGGAGCTGGCATCTCACTCTCTTTGAATCTTCTTTATCATGCTAAGAGGAGCAGGAAAAAGCAAAAAATTTCAGAATTGCACCTTGCAATGCGGAGAAATTACTGTTTGTGCATTTACAATATTCAATGATTTTTGCCATTGAAAAACGTCCAGAAATGATTGAAGCTACTGACTGAATGAAAGGAGCTGGCATCTCACTCTCTTTGAATCTTGTTTATCATGCTAAGAGGAGCAGGAAAAAGCAAAAAATTTCAGAATTGCACCTTGCAATGCGGAGAAATTACTGTTTGTGCATTTACAATATTCATTGATTTTTGCCATTGAAAAACGTCCAGAAATGATTGAAGCTACTGACTGAATGAAAGGAGCTGGCATCTCACTCTCTTTGAATCTTCTTTATCATGCTAAGAGGAGCAGGAAAAAGCAAAAAATTTCAGAATTGCACCTTGCAATGCGGAGAAATTACTGTTTGTGCATTTACAATATTCATTGATTTTTGCTATTGAAAAACATCATGTTATTCATATACCAGAAATGATTGAAGCTACTGACTGAATGAAAGGAGCTGGCATCTCACTCTCTTTGAATCTTCTTTATCATGCTAAGAGGAGCAGGAAAAAGCAAAAAATTTCAGAATTGCACCTTGCAATGCGGAGAAATTATAGTTTGTGCATTTACAATATTCATTGATTTTTGCCATTGAAAAACGTCCAGAAATGATTGAAGCTACTGACTGAATGAAAGGAGCTGGCATCTCACTCTCTTTGAATCTTCTTTATCATGCTAAGAGGAGCAGGAAAAAGCAAAAAATTTCAGAATTGCACCTTGCAATGCGGAGAAATTACTGTTTGTGCATTTACAATATTCATTGATTTTTGCCATTGAAAAACGTCCAGAAATGATTGAAGCTACTGACTGAATGAAAGGAGCTGGCATCTCACTCTCTTTGAATCTTCTTTATCATGCTAAGAGGAGCAGGAAAAAGCAAAAAATTTCAGAATTGCACCTTGCAATGCGGAGAAATTACTGTTTGTGCATTTACAATATTCATTGATTTTTGCTATTGAAAAACATCATGTTATTCATATACCAGAAATGATTGAAGCTACTGACTGAATGAAAGGAGCTGGCATCTCACTCTCTTTGAATCTTCTTTATCATGCTAAGAGGAGCAGGAAAAAGCAAAAAATTTCAGAATTGCACCTTGCAATGCGGAGAAATTACAGTTTGTACATTTACAATATTCATTGATTTTTGCCATTGAAAAGCGTCCAGAAATGATTGAAGCTACTGACTGAATGAAAGGAGCTGGCATCTCACTCTCTTTGAATCTTCTTTATCATGCTAAGAGGAGCAGGAAAAAGCAAAAAATTTCAGAATTGCACCTTGCAATGCGGAGAAATTACTGTTTGTGCATTTACAATATTCATTGATTTTTGCCATTGAAAAACGTCCAGAAATGATTGAAGGTACTGACTGAATGAAAGGAGCTGGCATCTCACTCTCTTTGAATCTTCTTTATCATGCTAAGAGGAGCAGGAAAAAGCAAAAAATTTCAGAATTGCACCTTGCAATGCGGAGAAATTACTGTTTGTGCATTTACAATATTCATTGATTTTTGCCATTGAAAAATGTCCAGAAATGATTGAAGCTACTGACTGAATGAAAGGAGCTGGCATCTCACTCTCTTTGAATCTTCTTTATCATGCTAAGAGGAGCAGGAAAAAGCAAAAAATTTCAGAATTGCGCCTTGCAATGCGGAGAAATTACTGTTTGTGCATTTACAAAATTCATTGATTTTTGCCATTGAAAAACATCATGTTATTCATATACCAGAAATGATTGAAGCTACTGACTGAAGGAAAGGATCTGGCATCTCACTCTCTTTGAATCTACTTTGTCATGCTAAGAGGAGCAGGAAAAAGCAAAAAATTTCAGAATTGCACCTTGCAATGCGGAGAAATTACTGTTTGTGCATTTACAATATTCATTGATTTTTGCCATTGAAAAACGTCCAGAAATGATTGAAGCTACTGACTGAATGAAAGGAGCTGGCATCTCACTCTCTTTGAATCTTCTTTATCATGCTAAGAGGAGCAGGAAAAAGCAAAACATTTCAGAATTGCACCTTGCAATGCGGAGAAATTACTGTTTGTGCATTTACAATATTCATTGATTTTTGCGATTGAAAAACATCATGTTATTCATATACCAGAAATGATTGAAGCTACTGACTGAATGAAAGGAGCTGGCATCTCACTCTCTTTGAATCTTCTTTATCATGCTAAGAGGAGCAGGAAAAAGTAAAAAATTTCAGAATTGCACCTTGCAATGCGGAGAAATTACTGTTTGTGCATTTACAATATTCAATGATTTTTGCCATTGAAAAACGTCCAGAAATGATTGAAGCTACTGACTGAATGAAAGGAGCTGGCATCTCACTCTCTTTGAATCTTCTTTATCATGCTAAGAGGAGCAGGAAAAAGCAAAAAATTTCAGAATTGCACCTTGCAATGCGGAGAAATTACTGTTTGTGCATTTACAATATTCATTGATTTTTGCCATTGAAAAACATCATGTTATTCATATACCAGAAATGATTGTAGCTACTGACTGAATGAAAGGAGCTGGCATCTCACTCTCTTTGAATCTTCTTTATCATGCTAAGAGGAGCAGGAAAAAGCAAAAAATTTCAGAATTGCACCTTGCAATGCGGAGAAATTGCTGTTTGTGCATTTACAATATTCATTGATTTTTGCCATTGAAAAACGTCCAGAAATGATTGAAGCTACTGACTGAATGAAAGGAGCTGGCATCTCACTCTCTTTGAATCTTCTTTATCATGCTAAGAGGAGCAGGAAAAAGCAAAAAATTTCAGAATTGCACCTTGCAATGCGGAGAAATTACTGTTTGTGCATTTACAATATTCATTGATTTTTGCCATTGAAAAACGTCCAGAAATGATTGAAGCTACTGACTGAATGAAAGGAGCTGGCATCTCACTCTCTTTGAATCTTCTTTATCATGCTAAGAGGAGCAGGAAAAAGCAAAAAATTTCAGAATTGCACCTTGCAATGCGGAGAAATTACTGTTTGTGCATTTACAATATTCATTGATTTTTGCCATTGAAAAATGTCCAGAAATGATTGAAGCTACTGACTGAATGAAAGGAGCTGGCATCTCACTCTCTTTGAATCTTCTTTATCATGCTAAGAGGAGCAGGAAAAAGCAAAAAATTTCAGAATTGCGCCTTGCAATGCGGAGAAATTACTGTTTGTGCATTTACAAAATTCATTGATTTTTGCCATTGAAAAACATGTTATTCATATACCAGAAATGATTGAAGCTACTGACTGAAGGAAAGGATCTGGCATCTCACTCTCTTTGAATCTTCTTTGTCATGCTAAGAGGAGCAGGAAAAAGCAAAAAATTTCAGAATTGCACCTTGCAATGCGGAGAAATTACTGTTTGTGCATTTACAATATTCATTGATTTTTGCCATTGAAAAACGTCCAGAAATGATTGAAGCTACTGACTGAATGAAAGGAGCTGGCATCTCACTCTCTTTGAATCTTCTTTATCATGCTAAGAGGAGCAGGAAAAAGCAAAACATTTCAGAATTGCACCTTGCAATGCGGAGAAATTACTGTTTGTGCATTTACAATATTCATTGATTTTTGCGATTGAAAAACATCATGTTATTCATATACCAGAAATGATTGAAGCTACTGACTGAATGAAAGAGCTGGCATCTCACTCTCTTTGAATCTTCTTTATCATGCTAAGAGGAGCAGGAAAAAGTAAAAAATTTCAGAATTGCACCTTGCAATGCGGAGAAATTACTGTTTGTGCATTTACAATATTCAATGATTTTTGCCATTGAAAAACGTCCAGAAATGATTGAAGCTACTGACTGAATGAAAGGAGCTGGCATCTCACTCTCTTTGAATCTTCTTTATCATGCTAAGAGGAGCAGGAAAAAGCAAAAAATTTCAGAATTGCACCTTGCAATGCGGAGAAATTACTGTTTGTGCATTTACAATATTCATTGATTTTTGCCATTGAAAAACGTCCAGAAATGATTGAAGCTACTGACTGAATGAAAGGAGATGGCATCTCACTCTCTTTCAATCTTCTTTATCATGCTAAGAGGAGCAGGAAAAAGCAAAAAATTTCAGAATTGCACCTTGCAATGCGGAGAAATTACTGTTTGTGCATTTACAATATTCATTGATTTTTGCCATTGAAAAACATCATGTTATTCATATACCAGAAATGATTGAAGCTACTGACTGAATGAAAGGAGCTGGCATCTCACTCTCTTTGAATCTTCTTTATCATGCTAAGAGGAGCAGGAAAAAGTAAAAAATTTCAGAATTGCACCTTGCAATGCGGAGAAATTACTGTTTGTGCATTTATAATATTCAATGATTTTTGCCATTGAAAAACGTCCAGAAATGATTGAAGCTACTGACTGAACGAAAGGAGCTGGCATCTCACTCTCTTTGAATCTTCTTTATCATGCTAAGAGGAGCAGGAAAAAGCAAAAAATTTCAGAATTGCACCTTGCAATGCGGAGAAATTACTGTTTGTGCATTTACAATATTCATTGATTTTTGCCATTGAAAAACATCATGTTATTCATATACCAGAAATGTTTGAAGCTACTGACTGAATGAAAGGAGCTGGCATCTCACTCTCTTTGAATCTTCTTTATCATGCTAAGAGGAGCAGGAAAAAGCAAAAAATTTCAGAATTGCACCTTGCAATGCGGAGAAATTACTGTTTGTGCATTTACAATATTCATTGATTTTTGCCATTGAAAAACGTCCAGAAATGATTGAAGCTACTGACTGAATGAAAGGAGCTGGCATCTCACTCTCTTTGAATCTTCTTTATCATGCTAAGAGGAGCAGGAAAAAGCAAAAAATTTCAGAATTGCACCTTGCAATGCGGAGAAATTATAGTTTGTGCATTTACAATATTCATTGATTTTTGCCATTGAAAAACGTCCAGAAATGATTGAAGCTACTGACTGAATGAAAGGAGCTGGCATATCACTCTCTTTGAATCTTCTTTATCATGCTAAGAGGAGCAGGAAAAAGCAAAAAATTTCAGAATTGCACCTTGCAATGCGGAGAAATTACTGTTTGTGCATTTACAATATTCATTGATTTTTGCCATTGAAAAACGTCCAGAAATGATTGAAGCTACTGACTGAATGAAAGGAGCTGGCATCTCACTCTCTTTGAATCTTCTTTATCATGCTAAGAGGAGCAGGAAAAAGCAAAAAATTTCAGAATTGCACCTTGCAATGCGGAGAAATTACTGTTTGTGCATTTACAATATTCATTGATTTTTGCTATTGAAAAACATCATGTTATTCATATACCAGAAATGATTGAAGCTACTGACTGAATGAAAGGAGCTGGCATCTCACTCTCTTTGAATCTTCTTTATCATGCTAAGAGGAGCAGGAAAAAGCAAAAAATTTCAGAATTGCACCTTGCAATGCGGAGAAATTACAGTTTGTGCATTTACAATATTCATTGATTTTTGCCATTGAAAAGCGTCCAGAAATGATTGAAGCTACTGACTGAATGAAAGGAGCTGGCATCTCACTCTCTTTGAATCTTCTTTATCATGCTAAGAGGAGCAGGAAAAAGCAAAAAATTTCAGAATTGCACCTTGCAATGCGGAGAAATTACTGTTTGTGCATTTACAATATTCATTGATTTTTGCCATTGAAAAACGTCCAGAAATGATTGAAGGTACTGACTGAATGAAAGGAGCTGGCATCTCACTCTCTTTGAATCTTCTTTATCATGCTAAGAGGAGCAGGAAAAAGCAAAAAATTTCAGAATTGCACCTTGCAATGCGGAGAAATTACTGTTTGTGCATTTACAATATTCATTGATTTTTGCCATTGAAAAACGTCCAGAAATGATTGAAGCTACTGACTGAATGAAAGGAGCTGGCATCTCACTCTCTTTGAATCTTCTTTATCATGCTAAGAGGAGCAGGAAAAAGCAAAAAATTTCAGAATTGCACCTTGCAATGCGGAGAAATTACTGTTTGTGCATTTACAATATTCATTGATTTTTGCCATTGAAAAATGTCCAGAAATGATTGAAGCTACTGACTGAATGAAAGGAGCTGGCATCTCACTCTCTTTGAATCTTCTTTATCATGCTAAGAGGAGCAGGAAAAAGCAAAAAATTTCAGAATTGCGCCTTGCAATGCGGAGAAATTACTGTTTGTGCATTTACAAAATTCATTGATTTTTGCCATTGAAAAATATCATGTTATTCATATACCAGAAATGATTGATGTTTTTCAATGGCAAAAATCAATGAATATTGTAAATGCACAAACAGTAATTTCTCCGCATTGCAAGGTGCAATTCTGAAATTTTTTGCTTTTTCCTGCTAATCCTAGCATGATAAAGAAGATTCAAAGAGAGTGAGATGCCAGCTCCTTTCATTCAGTCAGTAGCTTCAAACATTTCTGGACGTTTTTCAATGGCAAAAATCAATGAATATTGTAAATGCACAAACAGTAATATCTCCACATTGCAAGGTGCAATTCTGAAATTTTTTGCTTTTTCCTGCTAATCCTAGCATGATAAAGAAGATTCAAAGAGAGTGAGATGCCAGCTCCTTTCATTCAGTCAGTAGCTTCAAACATTTCTGGACGTTTTTCAATGGCAAAAATCAATGAATATTGTAAATGCACAAACAGTAATATCTCCACATTGCAAGGTGCAATTCTGAAATTTTTTGCTTTTTCCTGTTAATCCTAGCATGATAAAGAAGATTCAAAGAGAGTGAGGTGCCAGCTCCTTTCATTCAGTCAGTAGCTTCAAACATTTCTGGTATATGAAAAACATGTTTTTCAATGGCAAAAATCAATGAATATTGTAAATGCACAAACAGTAATATCTCCACATTGCAAGGTGCAATTCTGAAATTTTTTGTTTTTTCCTGTTAATCCTAGCATGATAAAGAAGATTCAAAGAGAGTGAGATGCCAGCTCCTTTCATTCAGTCAGTAGCTTCAAACATTTCTGGTATATGAAAAACATGTTTTTCAATGGCAAAAATCAATGAATATTGTAAATGCACAAACAGTAATATCTCCACATTGCAAGGTGCAATTCTGAAATTTTTTGCTTTTTCCTGCTAATCCTAGCATGATAAAGAAGATTCAAAGAGAGTGAGATGCCAGCTCCTTTCATTCAGTCAGTAGCTTCAAACATTTCTGGTATATGAAAAACATGTTTTTCAATGGCAAAAATCAATGAATATTGTAAATGCACAAACAGTAATATCTCCACATTGCAAGGTGCAATTCTGAAATTTTTTGCTTTTTCCTGCTAATCCTAGCATGATAAAGAAGATTCAAAGAGAGTGAGATGCCAGCTCCTTTCATTCAGTCAGTAGCTTCAAACATTTCTGGTATATGAAAAACATGTTTTTCAATGGCAAAAATCAATGAATATTGTAAATGCACAAACAGTAATATCTCCACATTGCAAGGTGCAATTCTGAAATTTTTTGCTTTTTCCTGCTAATCCTAGCATGATAAAGAAGATTCAAAGAGAGTGAGATGCCAGCTCCTTTCATTCAGTCAGTAGCTTCAAACATTTCTGGTATATGAAAAACATGTTTTTCAATGGCAAAAATCAATGAATATTGTAAATGCACAAACAGTAATATCTCCACATTGCAAGGTGCAATTCTGAAATTTTTAGCTTTTTCCTGTTAATCCTAGCATGATAAAGAAGATTCAAAGAGAGTGAGATGCCAGCTCCTTTCATTCAGTCAGTAGCTTCAAACATTTCTGGACGTTTTTCAATGGCAAAAATCAATGAATATTGTAAATGCACAAACAGTAATATCTCCACATTGCAAGGTGCAATTCTGAAATTTTTTGCTTTTTCCTGTTAATCCTAGCATGATAAAGAAGATTCAAAGAGAGTGAGATACCAGCTCCTTTCATTCAGTCAGTAGCTTCAAACATTTCTGGTATATGAAAAACATGTTTTTCAATGGCAAAAATAAATGAATATTGTAAATGCACAAACAGTAATATCTCCACATTGCAAGGTGCAATTCTGAAATTTTTTGCTTTTTCCTGCTAATCCTAGCATGATAAAGAAGATTCAAAGAGAGTGAGATGCCAGCTCCTTTCATTCAGTCAGTAGCTTCAAACATTTCTTGTATATGAAAAACATGTTTTTCAATGGCAAAAATCAATGAATATTGTAAATGCATAAACAGTAATATCTCCACATTGCAAGGTGCAATTCTGAAATTTTTTGCTTTTTCCTGCTAATCCTAGCATGATAAAGAAGATTCAAAGAGAGTGAGATACCAGCTCCTTTCATTCAGTCAGTAGCTTCAAACATTTCTGGACGTTTTTCAATGGCAAAAATCAATGAATATTGTAAATGCACAAACAGTAATATCTCCACATTGCAAGGTGCAATTCTGAAATTTTTTGCTTTTTCCTGTTAATCCTAGCATGATAAAGAAGATTCAAAGAGAGTGAGATGCCAGCTCCTTTCATTCAAGTCAGTAGATTCAAACATTTCTGGTATATGAAAAACATGTTTTTCAATGGCAAAAATCAATGAATATTGTAAATGCACAAACAGTAATATCTCCACATTGCAAGGTGCAATTCTGAAATTTTTTGCTTTTTCCTGCTTATCCTAGCATGATAAAGAAGATTCAAAGAGAGTGAGATGCCAGCTCCTTTCATTCAGTCAGTAGCTTCAAACATTTCTGGTATATGAAAAACATGTTTTTCAATGGCAAAAATCAATGAATATTGTAAATGCACAAACAGTAATATCTCCACATTGCAAGGTGCAATTCTGAAATTTTTTTGCTTTTTCCTGCTAATCCTAGCATGATAAAGAAGATTCAAAGAGAGTGAGATGCCAGCTCCTTTCATTCAGTCAGTAGCTTCAAACATTTCTGGACGTTTTTCAATGGCAAAATCAATGAATATTGTAAATGCACAAACAGTAATATCTCCACATTGCAAGGTGCAATTCTGAAATTTTTTGCTTTTTCCTGTTAATCCTAGCATGATAAAGAAGATTCAAAGACAGTGAGATGCCAGCTCCTTTCATTCAGTCAGTAGCTTCAAACATTTCTGGTATATGAAAAACATGTTTTTCAATGGCAAAAATCAATGAATATTGTAAATGCACAAACAGTAATATCTCCACATTGCAAGGTGCAATTCTGAAATTTTTTGCTTTTTCCTGCTAATCCTAGCATGATAAAGAAGATTCAAAGAGAGTGAGATGCCAGCTCCTTTCATTCCGTCAGTAGCTTCAAACATTTCTGGTATATGAAAAACATGTTTTTCAATGGCAAAAATCAATGAATATTGTAAATGCACAAACAGTAATATCTCCACATTGCAAGGTGCAATTCTGAAATTTTTTGCTTTTTCCTGCTTATCCTAGCATGATAAAGAAGATTCAAAGAGAGTGAGATGCCAGCTCCTTTCATTCAGTCAGTAGCTTCAAACATTTCTGGACGTTTTTCAATGGCAAAATCAATGAATATTGTAAATGCACAAACAGTAATATCTCCACATTGCAAGGTGCAATTCTGAAATTTTTTGCTTTTTCCTGTTAATCCTAGCATGATAAAGAAGATTCAAAGACAGTGAGATGCCAGCTCCTTTCATTCAGTCAGTAGCTTCAAACATTTCTGGTATATGAAAAACATGTTTTTCAATGGCAAAAATCAATGAATATTGTAAATGCACAAACAGTAATATCTCCACATTGCAAGGTGCAATTCTGAAATTTTTTGCTTTTTCCTGCTAATCCTAGCATGATAAAGAAGATTCAAAGAGAGTGAGATGCCAGCTCCTTTCATTCAGTCAGTAGCTTCAAACATTTCTGGACGTTTTTCAATGGCAAAATCAATGAATATTGTAAATGCACAAACAGTAATATCTCCACATTGCAAGGTGCAATTCTGAAATTTTTTGCTTTTTCCTGCTAATCCTAGCATGATAAAGAAGATTCAAAGAGAGTGAGATGCCAGCTAATTTCATTCAGTCAGTAGCTTCAAACATTTCTGGACGTTTTTCAATGGCAAAAATCAATGAATATTGTAAATGCACAAACAGTAATATCTCCACATTGCAAGGTGCAATTCTGAAATTTTTTGCTTTTTCCTGCTAATCCTAGCATGATAAAGAAGATTCAAAGAGAGTGAGATGCCAGCTCCTTTCATTCAGTCAGTAGCTTCAAACATTTCTTGTATATGAAAAACATGTTTTTCAATGGCAAAAATCAATGAATATTGTAAATGCACAAACAGTAATATCTCCACATTGCAAGGTGCAATTCTGAAATTTTTTGCTTTTTCCTGCTAATCCTAGCATGATAAAGAAGATTCAAAGAGAGTGAGATACCAGCTCCTTTCATTCAGTCAGTAGCTTCAAACATTTCTGGACGTTTTTCAATGGCAAAAATCAATGAATATTGTAAATGCACAAACAGTAATATCTCCACATTGCAAGGTGCAATTCTGAAATTTTTTGCTTTTTCCTGTTAATCCTAGCATGATAAAGAAGATTCAAATAGAGTGAGATGCCAGCTCCTTTCATTCAAGTCAGTAGCTTCAAACATTTCTGGTATATGAAAAACATGTTTTTCAATGGCAAAAATCAATGAATATTGTAAATGCACAAACAGTAATATCTCCACATTGCAAGGTGCAATTCTGAAATTTTTTGCTTTTTCCTGCTTATCCTAGCATGATAAAGAAGATTCAAAGAGAGTGAGATGCCAGCTCCTTTCATTCAGTCAGTAGCTTCAAACATTTCTGGTATATGAAAAACATGTTTTTCAATGGCAAAAATCAATGAATATTGTAAATGCACAAACAGTAATATCTCCACATTGCAAGGTGAAATTCTGAAATTTTTTTGCTTTTTCCTGCTAATCCTAGCATGATAAAGAAGATTTAAAGAGAGTGAGATGCCAGCTCCTTTCATTCAGTCAGTAGCTTCAAACATTTCTGGACGTTTTTCAATGGCAAAATCAATGAATATTGTAAATGCACAAACAGTAATATCTCCACATTGCAAGGTGCAATTCTGAAATTTTTTGCTTTTTCCTGTTAATCCTAGCATGATAAAGAAGATTCAAAGACAGTGAGATGCCAGCTCCTTTCATTCAGTCAGTAGCTTCAAACATTTCTGGTATATGAAAAACATGTTTTTCAATGGCAAAAATCAATGAATATTGTAAATGCACAAACAGTAATATCTCCACATTGCAAGGTGCAATTCTGAAATTTTTTGCTTTTTCCTGCTAATCCTAGCATGATAAAGAAGATTCAAAGAGAGTGAGATGCCAGCTCCTTTCATTCCGTCAGTAGCTTCAAACATTTCTGGTATATGAAAAACATGTTTTTCAATGGCAAAAATCAATGAATATTGTAAATGCACAAACAGTAATATCTCCACATTGCAAGGTGCAATTCTGAAATTTTTTGCTTTTTCCTGCTAATCCTAGCATGATAAAGAAGATTCAAAGAGAGTGAGATGCCAGCTCCTTTCATTCAGTCAGTAGCTTCAAACATTTCTGGACGTTTTTCAATGGCAAAAATCAATGAATATTGTAAATGCACAAACAGTAATATCTCCACATTGCAAGGTGCAATTCTGAAATTTTTTGCTTTTTCCTGCTAATCCTAGCATGATAAAGAAGATTCAAAGAGAGTGAGATGCCAGCTCCTTTCATTCAGTCAGTAGCTTCAAACATTTCTTGTATATGAAAAACATGTTTTTCAATGGCAAAAATCAATGAATATTGTAAATGCACAAACAGCAATATCTCCACATTGCAAGGTGCAATTCTGAAATTTTTTGCTTTTTCCTGCTAATCCTAGCATGATAAAGAAGATTCAAAGAGAGTGAGATGCCAGCTCCTTTCATTCAGTCAGTAGCTTCAAACATTTCTGGACGTTTTTCAATGGCAAAAATCAATGAATATTGTAAATGCACAAACAGTAATATCTCCACATTGCAAGGTGCAATTCTGAAATTTTTTGCTTTTTCCTGTTAATCCTAGCATGATAAAGAAGATTCAAAGAGAGTGAGATGCCAGCTCCTTTCATTCAGTCAGTAGCTTCAAACATTTCTGGTATATGAAAAACATGTTTTTCAATGGCAAAAATCAATGAATATTGTAAATGCACAAACAGTAATATCTCCACATTGCAAGGTGCAATTCTGAAATTTTTTGCTTTTTCCTGCTAATCCTAGCATGATAAAGAAGATTCAAAGAGAGTGAGATGCCAGCTCCTTTCATTCAGTCAGTAGCTTCAAACATTTCTGGTATATGAAAAACATGTTTTTCAATGGCAAAAATCAATGAATATTGTAAATGCACAAACAGTAATATCTCCACATTGCAAGGTGCAATTCTGAAATTTTTTGCTTTTTCCTGCTAATCCAAGCATGATAAAGAAGATTCAAAGAGAGTGAGATGCCAGCTCCTTTCATTCAGTCAGTAGCTTCAAACATTTCTGGTATATGAATAACATGATGTTTTTCAATGGCAAAAATCAATGAATATTGTAAATGCACAAACAGTAATTTCTCCGCATTGCAAGGTGCAATTCTGAAATTTTTTGCTTTTTCCTGCTCCTCTTAGCATGATAAAGAAGATTCAAAGAGAGTGAGATGCCAGCTCCTTTCATTCAGTCAGTAGCTTCAAATATTTCTGGTATATGAATAACATGATGTTTTTCAATGGCAAAAATCAATGAATATTGTAAATGCACAAACAGTAATTTCTCCGCATTGCAAGGTGCAATTCTGAAATTTTTTGCTTTTTCCTGCTCCTCTTAGCATGATAAAGACGATTCAAAGAGAGTGAGATGCCAGCTCCTTTCATTCAGTCAGTAGCTTCAATCATTTCTGGACGTTTTTCAATGGCAAAAATCAATGAATATTGTAAATGCACAAACAGTAATTTCTCCGCATTGCAAGGTGCAATTCTGAAATTTTTTGCTTTTTCCTGCTCCTCTTAGCATGATAAAGAAAATTCAGAGTGAGATGCCAGCTGCTTTCATTCAGTCAGTAGCTTCAATCATTTCTGGACGTTTTTCAATGGCAAAAATCAATGAATATTGTAAATGCACAAACAGTAATATCTCCACATTGCAAGGTGCAATTCTGAAATTTTTTGCTTTTTCCTGCTTATCCTAGCATGATAAAGAAGATTCAAAGAGAGTGAGATGCCAGCTCCTTTCATTCAGTCAGTAGCTTCAAACATTTCTGGTATATGAAAAACATGTTTTTCAATGGCAAAAATCAATGAATATTGTAAATGCACAAACAGTAATATCTCCACATTGCAAGGTGCAATTCTGAAATTTTTTTGCTTTTTCCTGCTAATCCTAGCATGATAAAGAAGATTTAAAGAGAGTGAGATGCCAGCTCCTTTCATTCAGTCAGTAGCTTCAAACATTTCTGGACGTTTTTCAATGGCAAAATCAATGAATATTGTAAATGCACAAACAGTAATATCTCCACATTGCAAGGTGCAATTCTGAAATTTTTTGCTTTTTCCTGTTAATCCTAGCATGATAAAGAAGATTCAAAGACAGTGAGATGCCAGCTCCTTTCATTCAGTCAGTAGCTTCAAACATTTCTGGTATATGAAAAACATGTTTTTCAATGGCAAAAATCAATGAATATTGTAAATGCACAAACAGTAATATCTCCACATTGCAAGGTGCAATTCTGAAATTTTTTGCTTTTTCCTGCTAATCCTAGCATGATAAAGAAGATTCAAAGAGAGTGAGATGCCAGCTCCTTTCATTCCGTCAGTAGCTTCAAACATTTCTGGTATATGAAAAACATGTTTTTCAATGGCAAAAATCAATGAATATTGTAAATGCACAAACAGTAATATCTCCACATTGCAAGGTGCAATTCTGAAATTTTTTGCTTTTTCCTGCTAATCCTAGCATGATAAAGAAGATTCAAAGAGAGTGAGATGCCAGCTCCTTTCATTCAGTCAGTAGCTTCAAACATTTCTGGACGTTTTTCAATGGCAAAAATCAATGAATATTGTAAATGCACAAACAGTAATATCTCCACATTGCAAGGTGCAATTCTGAAATTTTTTGCTTTTTCCTGCTAATCCTAGCATGATAAAGAAGATTCAAAGAGAGTGAGATGCCAGCTCCTTTCATTCAGTCAGTAGCTTCAAACATTTCTTGTATATGAAAAACATGTTTTTCAATGGCAAAAATCAATGAATATTGTAAATGCACAAACAGCAATATCTCCACATTGCAAGGTGCAATTCTGAAATTTTTTGCTTTTTCCTGCTAATCCTAGCATGATAAAGAAGATTCAAAGAGAGTGAGATGCCAGCTCCTTTCATTCAGTCAGTAGCTTCAAACATTTCTGGACGTTTTTCAATGGCAAAAATCAATGAATATTGTAAATGCACAAACAGTAATATCTCCACATTGCAAGGTGCAATTCTGAAATTTTTTGCTTTTTCCTGTTAATCCTAGCATGATAAAGAAGATTCAAAGAGAGTGAGATGCCAGCTCCTTTCATTCAGTCAGTAGCTTCAAACATTTCTGGTATATGAAAAACATGTTTTTCAATGGCAAAAATCAATGAATATTGTAAATGCACAAACAGTAATATCTCCACATTGCAAGGTGCAATTCTGAAATTTTTTGCTTTTTCCTGCTAATCCTAGCATGATAAAGAAGATTCAAAGAGAGTGAGATGCCAGCTCCTTTCATTCAGTCAGTAGCTTCAAACATTTCTGGTATATGAAAAACATGTTTTTCAATGGCAAAAATCAATGAATATTGTAAATGCACAAACAGTAATATCTCCACATTGCAAGGTGCAATTCTGAAATTTTTTGCTTTTTCCTGCTAATCCAAGCATGATAAAGAAGATTCAAAGAGAGTGAGATGCCAGCTCCTTTCATTCAGTCAGTAGCTTCAAACATTTCTGGTATATGAATAACATGATGTTTTTCAATGGCAAAAATCAATGAATATTGTAAATGCACAAACAGTAATTTCTCCACATTGCAAGGTGCAATTCTGAAATTTTTTGCTTTTTCCTGCTCCTCTTAGCATGATAAAGAAGATTCAAAGAGAGTGAGATGCCAGCTCCTTTCATTCAGTCAGTAGCTTCAAACATTTCTGGTATATGAATAACATGATGTTTTTCAATGGCAAAAATCAATGAATATTGTAAATGCACAAACAGTAATTTCTCCGCATTGCAAGGTGCAATTCTGAAATTTTTTGCTTTTTCCTGCTCCTCTTAGCATGATAAAGACGATTCAAAGAGAGTGAGATGCCAGCTCCTTTCATTCAGTCAGTAGCTTCAATCATTTCTGGACGTTTTTCAATGGCAAAAATCAATGAATATTGTAAATGCACAAACAGTAATTTCTCCGCATTGCAAGGTGCAATTCTGAAATTTTTTGCTTTTTCCTGCTCCTCTTAGCATGATAAAGAAGATTCAAAGAGAGTGAGATGCCAGCTCCTTTCATTCAGTCAGTAGCTTCAATCATTTCTGGACGTTTTTCAATGGCAAAAATCAATGAATATTGTAAATGCACAAACAGTAATTTCTCCGCATTGCAAGGTGCAATTCTGAAATTTTTTGCTTTTTCCTGCTCCTCTTAGCATGATAAAGAAGATTCAAAGAGAGTGAGATGCCAGCTCCTTTCATTCAGTCAGTAGCTTCAAACATTTCTGGTATATGAATAACATGATGTTTTTCAATGGCAAAAATCAATGAATATTGTAAATGCACAAACAGTAATTTCTCCGCATTGCAAGGTGCAATTCTGAAATTTTTTGCTTTTTCCTGCTCCTCTTAGCATGATAAAGAAGATTCAAAGAGAGTGAGATGCCAGCTCCTTTCGTTCAGTCAGTAGCTTCAATCATTTCTGGACGTTTTTCAAAGGCAAAAATCATTGAATATTGTAAATGCACAAACAGTAATTTCTCCGCATTGCAAGGTGCAATTCTGAAATTTTTTACTTTTTCCTGCTCCTCTTAGCATGATAAAGAAGATTCAAAGAGAGTGAGATGCCAGCTCCTTTCATTCAGTCAGTAGCTTCAATCATTTCTGGACGTTTTTCAATGGCAAAAATCATTGAATATTGTAAATGCACAAACAGTAATTTCTCCGCATTGCAAGGTGCAATTCTGAAATTTTTTACTTTTTCCTGCTCCTCTTAGCATGATAAAGAAGATTCAAAGAGAGTGAGATGCCAGCTCCTTTCATTCAGTCAGTAGCTTCAATCATTTCTGGTATATGAATAACATGATGTTTTTCAATGGCAAAAATCAATGAATATTGTAAATGCACAAACAGTAATTTCTCCGCATTGCAAGGTGCAATTCTGAAATTTTTTGCTTTTTCCTGCTCCTCTTAGCATAATAAAGAAGATTCAAAGAAAGTGAGATGCCAGCTCCTTTCATTCAGTCAGTAGCTTCAATCATTTCTGGACGTTTTTCAATGGCAAACATCAATGAATATTGTAAATGCACAAACAGTAATTTCTTCGCATTGCAAGGTGCAATTCTGAAATTTTTTGCTTTTTCCTGCTCCTCTTAGCATGATAAACAAGATTCAAAGAGAGTGAGATGCCAGCTCCTTTCATTCAGTCAGTAGCTTCAATCATTTCTGGACGTTTTTCAATGGCAAAAATCAATGAATATTGTAAATGCACAAACAGTAATTTCTCCGCATTGCAAGGTGCAATTCTGAAATTTTTTACTTTTTCCTGCTCCTCTTAGCATGATAAAGAAGATTCAAAGAGAGTGAGATGCCAGCTCCTTTCATTCAGTCAGTAGCTTCAAACATTCCTGGTATATGAATAACATAATGTTTTTCAATGGCAAAAATCAATGAATATTGTAAATGCACAAACAGTAATTTCTCCGCATTGCAAGGTGCAATTCTGAAATTTTTTGCTTTTTCCTGCTCCTCTTAGCATGATAAAGAAGATTCAAAGAGAGTGAGATGCCAGCTCCTTTCATTCAGTCAGTAGCTTCAATCATTTCTGGACGTTTTTCAATTGCAAAAATCAATGAATATTGTAAATGCACAAACAGTAATTTCTCCGCATTGCAAGGTGCAATTCTGAAATTTTTTGCTTTTTCCTGCTCCTCTTAGCATGATAAAGAAGATTCAAAGAGAGTGAGATGCCAGCTCCTTTCATTCAGTCAGTAGCTTCAAACATTTCTGGTATATGAATAACATGATGTTTTTCAATGGCAAAAATCAATGAATATTGTAAATGCACAAACAGTAATTTCTCCGCATTGCAAGGTGCAATTCTGAAATTTTTTGCTTTTTCCTGCTCCTCTTAGCATGATAAAGAAGATTCAAAGAGAGTGAGATGCCAGCTCCTTTCATTCAGTCAGTGGCATCAATCATTTCTGGTATATGAATAACATGATGTTTTTCAATGGCAAAAATCAATGAATATTGTAAATGCACAAACAGTAATTTCTCCGCATTGCAAGGTGCAATTCTGAAATTTTTTGCTTTTTCCTGCTCCTCTTAGCATGATAAAGAAGATTCAAAGAGAGTGAGATGCCAGCTCCTTTCTTTCAGTCAGTAGCTTCAATCATTTCTGGACGTTTTTCAAAGGCAAAAATCATTGAATATTGTAAATGCACAAACAGTAATTTCTCCGCATTGCAAGGTGCAATTCTGAAATTTTTTACTTTTTCCTGCTCCTCTTAGCATGATAAAGAAGATTCAAAGAGAGTGAGATGCCAGCTCCTTTCATTCAGTCAGTAGCTTCAATCATTTCTGGTATATGAATAACATGATGTTTTTCAATGGCAAAAATCAATGAATATTGTAAATGCACAAACAGTAATTTCTCCGCATTGCAAGGTGCAATTCTGAAATTTTTTGCTTTTTCCTGCTCCTCTTAGCATGATAAAGAAGATTCAAAGAGAGTGAGATGCCAGCTCCTTTCATTCAGTCAGTAGCTTCAATCATTTCTGGACGTTTTTCAATGGCAAAAATCATTGATTATTGTAAATGCACAAACAGTATTTTCTCCGCATTGCAAGGTGCAATTCTGAAATTTTTTACTTTTTCCTGCTCCTCTTAGCATGATAAAGAAGATTCAAAGAGAGTGAGATGCCAGCTCCTTTCATTCAGTCAGTAGCTTCAATCATTTCTGGTATATGAATAACATGATGTTTTTCAATGGCAAAAATCAATGAATATTGTAAATGCACAAACAGTAATTTCTCCGCATTGCAAGGTGCAATTCTGAAATTTTTTGCTTTTTCCTGCTCCTCTTAGCATGATAAAGAAGATTCAAAGAGAGTGAGATGCCAGCTCCTTTCATTCAGTCAGTAGCTTCAATCATTTCTGGACGTTTTTCAATGGCAAAAATCAATGAATATTGTAAATGCACAAACAGTAATTTCTCCGCATTGCAAGGTGCAATTCAGAAATTTTTTGCTTTTTCCTGCTCCTCTTAGCATGATAAACAAGATTAAAAGAGAGTGAGATGCCAGCTCCTTTCATTCAGTCAGTAGCTTCAATCATTTCTGGACGTTTTTCAATGGCAAAAATCAATGAATATTGTAAATGCACAAACAGTAATTTCTCCGCATTGCAAGGTGCAATTCTGAAATTTTTTGCTTTTTCCTGCTCCTCTTAGCATGATAAAGAAGATTCAAAGAGAGTGAGATGCCAGCTCCTTTCATTCAGTCAGTAGCTTCAAACATTCCTGGTATATGAATAACATGATGTTTTTCAATGGCAAAAATCAATGAATATTGTAAATGCACAAACAGTAATTTCTCCGCATTGCAAGGTGCAATTCTGAAATTTTTAGCTTTTTCCTGCTCCTCTTAGCATGATAAAGAAGATTCAAAGAGAGTGAGATGCCAGCTCCTTTCATTCAGTCAGTAGCTTCAATCATTTCTGGACGTTTTTCAATTGCAAAAATCAATGAATATTGTAAATGCACAAACAGTAATTTCTCCGCATTGCAAGGTGCAACTCTGAAATTTTTTGCTTTTTCCTGCTCCTCTTAGCATGATAAAGAAGATTCAAAGAGAGTGAGCTGCCAGCTCCTTTCATTCAGTCAGTAGCTTCAATCATTTCTGGTATATGAATAACGTGATGTTTTTCAATGGCAAAAATCAATGAATATTGTAAATGCACAAACAGTAATTTCTCCGCATTGCAAGGTGCAATTCTGAAATTTTTTGCTTTTTCCTGCTCCTCTTAGCATGATAAAGAAGATTCAAAGAGAGTGAGATGCCAGCTCCTTTCATTCAGTCAGTAGCTTCAAACATTTCTGGTATATGAATAACATGATGTTTTTCAATGGCAAAAATCAATGAATATTGTAAATGCACAAACAGTAATTTCTCCGCATTGCAAGGTGCAATTCTGAAATTTTTTGCTTTTTCCTGCTCCTCTTAGCATGATAAAGAAGATTCAAGGAGAGTGAGATGCCAGCTCCTTTCATTCAGTCAGTAGCTTCAAACATTTCTGGTATATGAATAACATGATGTTTTTCAATGGCAAAAATCAATGAATATTGTAAATGCACAAACAGTAATTTCTCCGCATTGCAAGGTGCAATTCTGAAATTTTTTGCTTTATCCTGCTCCTCTTAGCATGATAAAGAAGATTCAAAGAGAGTGAGATGCCAGCTCCTTTCATTCAGTCAGTAGCTTCAATCATTTCTGGACGTTTTTCAATGGCAAAAATCATTGAATATTGTAAATGCACAAACAGTAATTTCTCCGCATTGCAAGGTGCAATTCTGAAATTTTTTACTTTTTCCTGCTCCTCTTAGCATGATAAAGAAGATTCAAAGAGAGTGAGATGCCAGCTCCTTTCATTCAGTCAGTAGCTTCAATCATTTCTGGTATATGAATAACATGATGTTTTTCAATGGCAAAAATCAATGAATATTGTAAATGCACAAACAGTAATTTCTCCGCATTGCAAGGTGCAATTCTGAGATTTTTGCTTTTTCCTGCTCCTCTTAGCATGATAAAGAAGATTCAAAGAGAGTGAGATGCCAGCTCCTTTCATTCAGTCAGTAGCTTCAATCATTTCTGGACGTTTTTCAATGGCAAAAATCAATGAATATTCTAAATGCACAAACAGTAATTTCTCCGCATTGCAAGGTGCAATTCTGAAATTTTTTGCTTTTTCCTGCTCCTCTTAGCATGATAAACAAGATTCAAAGAGAGTGAGATGCCAGCTCCTTTCATTCAGTCAGTAGCTTCAATCATTTCTGGACGTTTTTCAATGGCAAAAATCAATGAATATTGTAAATGCACAAACAGTAATTTCTCCGCATTGCAAGGTGCAATTCTGAAATTTTTTGCTTTTTCCTGCTCCTCTTAGCATGATAAAGAAGATTCAAAGAGAGTGAGAAGCCAGCTCCTTTCATTCAGTCAGTAGCTTCAATCATTTCTGGACGTTTTTCAATTGCAAAAATCAATGAATATTGTAAATGCACAAACAGTAATTTCTCCGCATTGCAAGGTGCAATTCTGAAATTTTTTGCTTTTTCCTGCTCCTCTTAGCATGATAAAGAAGATTCAAAGAGAGTGAGATGCCAGCTCCTTTCATTCAGTCAGTAGCTTCAATCATTTCTGGTATATGAATAACATGATGTTTTTCAATGGCAAAAATCAATGAATATTGTAAATGCACAAACAGTAATTTCTCCGCATTGCAAGGTGCAATTCTGAAATTTTTTGCTTTTTCCTGCTCCTCTTAGCATGATAAAGAAGATTCAAAGAGAGTGAGATGCCAGCTCCTTTCATTCAGTCAGTAGCTTCAATCATTTCTGGACGTTTTTCAATGGCAAAAATCAATGAATATTGTAAATGCACAAACAGTAATTTCTCCGCATTGCAAGGTGCAATTCTGAAATTTTTTGCTTTTTCCTGCTCCTCTTAGCATGATAAAGAAGATTCAAAGAGAGTGAGATGCCAGCTCCTTTCATTCAGTCAGTAGCTTCAATCATTTCTGGACGTTTTTCAATGGCAAAAATCAATGAATATTGTAAATGCACAAACAGTAATTTCTCCGCATTGCAAGGTGCAATTCTGAAATTTTTTGCTTTTTCCTGCTCCTCTTAGCATGATAAAAAAGATTCAAAGAGAGTGAGATGCCAGCTCCTTTCATTCAGTCAGTAGCTTCAAACATTTCTGGTATATGAATAACATGATGTTTTTCAATGGCAAAAATCAATGAATATTGTAAATGCACAAACAGTAATTTCTCCGCATTGCAAGGTGCAATTCTGAATTTTTTTGCTTTTTCCTGCTCCTCTTAGCATGATAAAGAAGATTCAAAGAGAGTGAGACGCCAGCTCCTTTCGTTCAGTCAGTAGCTTCAATCATTTCTGGACGTTTTTCAATGGCAAAAATCATTGAATATTGTAAATGCACAAACAGTAATTTCTCCGCATTGCAAGGTGCAATTCTGAAATTTTTTACTTTTTCCTGCTCCTCTTAGCATGATAAAGAAGATTCAAAGAGAGTGAGATGCCAGCTCCTTTCATTCAGTCAGTAGCTTCAATCATTTCTGGTATATGAATAACATGATGTTTTTCAATGGCAAAAATCAATGAATATTGTAAATGCACAAACAGTAATTTCTCCGCATTGCAAGGTGCAATTCTGAAATTTTTTGCTTTTTCCTGCTCCTCTTAGCATGATAAAGAAGATTCAAAGAGAGTGAGATGCCAGCTCCTTTCATTCAGTCAGTAGCTTCAATCATTTCTGGACGTTTTTCAATGGCAAAAATCAACGAATATTGTAAATGCACAAACAGTAATTTCTCCGCATTGCAAGGTGCAATTCTGAAATTTTTTGCTTTTTCCTGCTTCTCTTAGCATGATAAAGAAGATTCAAAGAGAGTGAGATGCCAGCTCCTTACATTCAGTCAGTAGCTTCAATCATTTCTGGTAAATGAATAACATGATGTTTTTCAATGGCAAAAATCAATGAATTTTGTAAATGCACAAACAGTAATTTCTCCGCATTGCAAGGCGCAATTCTGAAATTTTTTGCTTTTTCCTGCTCCTCTTAGCATGATAAAGAAGATTCAAAGAGAGTGAGATGCCAGCTCCTTTCAATCAGTCAGTAGCTTCAATCATTTCTGGACGTTTTTCAATGGCAAAAATCAATGAATATTGTAAATGCACAAACAGTAATTTCTCCGCATTGCAAGGTGCAATTCTGAAATTTTTTGCTTTTTCCTGCTCCTCTTAGCATGATAAAGAAGATTCAAAGAGAGTGAGATGCCAGCTCCTTTCATTCAGTCAGTAGTTTCAATCATTTCTGGACGTTTTTCAATGGCAAAAATCAATGAATATTGTAAATGCACAAACAGTAATTTTTCCGCATTGCAAGGTGCAATTCTGAAATTTTTTGCTTATTCCTGCTCCTCTTAGCATGATAAAGAAGATTCAAAGAGAGTGAGGTGCCAGCTCCTTTCATTCAGTCAGTAGCTTCAAACATTTCTGGTATATGAATAACGTTTTTCAATGGCAAAAATCAATGAATATTGTAAATGCACAAACAGTTATTTCTCCGCATTGCAAGGTGCAATTCTGAAATTTTTTGCTTTTTCCTGCTCCTCTTAGCATGATAAAGAAGATTCAAAGAGAGTGAGATGCCAGCTCCTTTCATTCAGTCAGTAGCTTCAATCATTTCTGGACGTTTTTCAATGGCAAAAATCAATGAATATTGTAAATGCACAAACAGTAATTTCTCCGCATTGCAAGGTGCAATTCTGAAATTTTTTGCTTTTTCCTGCTCCTCTTAGCATGATAAAGAAGATTCAAAGAGAGTGAGATGCCAGCTCCTTTCATTCAGTCAGTAGCTTCAATCATTTCTGGACGTTTTTCAATGGCAAAAATCAATGAATATTGTAAATGCACAAACAGTAATTTCTCCGCATTGCAAGGTGCAATTCTGAAATTTTTTGCTTTTTCCTGCTCCTCTTAGCATGATAAAGAAGATTCAAAGAGAGTGAGATGCCAGCTCCTTTCATTCAGTCAGTAGCTTCAATCATTTCTGGACGGTTTTCAATGGCAAAAATCAATGAATATTGTAAATGCACAAACAGTAATTTCTCCGCATTGCAAGGTGCAATTCTGAAATTTTTGCTTTTTCCTGCTCCTCTTAGCATGATAAAGAAGATTCAAAGAGAGTGAGGTGCCAGCTCCTTTCATTCAGTCAGTAGCTTCAAACATTTCTGGTATATGAATAACATGTTTTTCAATGGCAAAAATCAATGAATATTGTAAATGCACAAACAGTAATTTCTCCGCATTGCAAGGAGCAATTCTGAAATTTTTTGCTTTTTCCTGCTCCTCTTAGCATGATAAAGAAGATTCAAAGAGAGTGAGATGCCAGCTCCTTTCATTCAGTCAGTAGCTTCAATCATTTCTGGACGTTTTTCAATGGCAAAAATCAATGAATATTGTAAATGCACAAACTGTAATTTCTCCGCATTGCAAGGTGCAATTCTGAAATTTTTTGCTTTTTCCTGCTCCTCTTAGCATGATAAAGAAGATTCAAAGAGAGTGAGATGCCAGCTCTTTTCATTCAGTCAGTAGCTTCAATCATTTCTGGACGTTTTTCAATGGCAAAAATCAATGAATATTGTAAATGCACAAACAGTAATTTCTCCGCATTGCAAGGTGCAATTCTGAAATTTTTTGCTTTTTCCTGCTCCTCTTAGCATGATAAAGAAGATTCAAAGAGAGTGAGATGCCAGCTCCTTTCATTCAATCAGTAGCTTCAAACATTTCTGGTATATGAATAACATGATGTTTTTCAATGGCAAAAATCAATGAATATTGTAAATGCACAAACAGTAATTTCTCCGCATTGCAAGGTGCAATTCTGAAATTTTTTGCTTTTTCCTGCTCCTCTTAGCATGATAAAGAAGATTCAAAGAGAGTGAGATGCCAGCTCCTTTCATTCAGTCAGTAGCTTCAATCATTTCTGGACGTTTTTCAATGGCAAAAATCAATGAATATTGTAAATGCACAAACAGTAATTTCTCCGCATTGCAAGGTGCAATTCTGAAATTTTTTGCTTTTTCCTGCTCCTCTTAGCATGATAAAGAAGATTCAAAGAGAGTGAGATGCCAGCTCCTTACATTCAGTCAGTAGCTTCAATCATTTCTGGTAAATGAATAACATGATGTTTTTCAATGGCAAAAATCAATGAATTTTGTAAATGCACAAACAGTAATTTGTCCGCATTGCAAGGCGCAATTCTGAAATTTTTTGCTTTTTCCTGCTCCTCTTAGCATGATAAAGAAGATTCAAAGAGAGTGAGATGCCAGCTCCTTTCAATCAGTCAGTAGCTTCAATCATTTCTGGACGTTTTTCAATGGCAAAAATCAATGAATATTGTAAATGCACAAACAGTAATTTCTCCGCATTGCAAGGTGCAATTCTGAAATTTTTTGCTTTTTCCTGCTCCTCTTAGCATGATAAAGAAGATTCAAAGAGAGTGAGATGCCAGCTCCTTTCATTCAGTCAGTAGCTTCAATCATTTCTGGACGTTTTTCAATGGCAAAAATCAATGAATATTGTAAATGCACAAACAGTAATTTTTCCGCATTGCAAGGTGCAATTCTGAAATTTTTTGCTTATTCCTGCTCCTCTTAGCATGATAAAGAAGATTCAAAGAGAGTGAGGTGCCAGCTCCTTTCATTCAGTCAGTAGCTTCAAACATTTCTGGTATATGAATAACGTTTTTCAATGGCAAAAATCAATGAATATTGTAAATGCACAAACAGTTATTTCTCCGCATTGCAAGGTGCAATTCTGAAATTTTTTGCTTTTTCCTGCTCCTCTTAGCATGATAAAGAAGATTCAAAGAGAGTGAGATGCCAGCTCCTTTCATTCAGTCAGTAGCTTCAATCATTTCTGGACGTTTTTCAATGGCAAAAATCAATGAATATTGTAAATGCACAAACAGTAATTTCTCCGCATTGCAAGGTGCAATTCTGAAATTTTTTGCTTTTTCCTGCTCCTCTTAGCATGATAAAGAAGATTCAAAGAGAGTGAGATGCCAGCTCCTTTCATTCAGTCAGTAGCTTCAATCATTTCTGGACATTTTTCAATGGCAAAAATCAATGAATATTGTAAATGCACAAACAGTAATTTCTCCGCATTGCAAGGTGCAATTCTGAAATTTTTGCTTTTTCCTGCTCCTCTTAGCATGATAAAGAAGATTCAAAGAGAGTGAGGTGCCAGCTCCTTTCATTCAGTCAGTAGCTTCAAACATTTCTGGTATATGAATAACATGTTTTTCAATGGCAAAAATCAATGAATATTGTAAATGCACAAACAGTAATTTCTCCGCATTGCAAGGAGCAATTCTGAAATTTTTTGCTTTTTCCTGCTCCTCTTAGCATGATAAAGAAGATTCAAAGAGAGTGAGATGCCAGCTCTTTTCAGTCAGTAGCTTCAATCATTTCTGGACGTTTTTCAATGGCAAAAATCAATGAATATTGTAAATGCACAAACAGTAATTTCTCCGCATTGCAAGGTGCAATTCTGAAATTTTTTGCTTTTTCCTGCTCCTCTTAGCATGATAAAGAAGATTCAAAGAGAGTGAGGTGCCAGCTCCTTTCATTCAGTCAGTAGCTTCAAACATTTCTGGTATATGAATAACATGTTTTTCAATGGCAAAAATCAATGAATATTGTAAATGCACAAACTGTAATTTCTCCGCATTGCAAGGTGCAATTCTGAAATTTTTTGCTTTTTCCTGCTCCTCTTAGCATGATAAAGAAAATTCAAAGAGAGTGAGATGCCAGCTCCTTTCATTCAGTCAGTAGCTTCAATCATTTCTGGACGTTTTTCAATGGCAAAAATCAATGAATATTGTAAATGCACAAACAGTAATTTCTCCGCATTGCAAGGTGCAATTCTGAAATTTTTTGCTTTTTCCTGCTCCTCTTAGCATGATAAAGAAGATTCAAAGAGAGTGAGATGCCAGCTCCTTTCATTCAGTCAGTAGCTTCAATCATTTCTGGACGTTTTTCAATGGCAAAAATCAATGAATATTGTAAATGCACAAACTGTAATTTCTCCGCATTGTAAGGTGCAATTCTGAAATTTTTTGCTTTTTCCTGCTCCTCTTAGCATGATAAAGAAGATTCAAAGAGAGTGAGATGCCAGCTCCTTTCATTCAGTCAGTAGCTTCAATCATTTCTGGACGTTTTTCAATGGCAAAAATCAATGAATATTGTAAATGCACAAACAGTAATTTCTCCGCATTGCAAGGTGCAATTCTGAAATTTTTTGCTTTTTCCTGCTCCCCTTAGCATGATAAAGAAGATTCAAAGAGAGTGAGATGCCAGCTCCTTTCATTCAGTCAGTAGCTTCAATCATTTCTGGACGTTTTTCAATGGCAAAAATCAATGAATATTGTAAATGCACAAACAGAAATTTCTCCGCATTGCAAGGTGCAATTCTGAAATTTTTTGCTTTTTCCTGCTCCTCTTAGCATGATAAAGAAGATTCAAAGAGAGTGAGATGCCAGCTCCTTTCATTCAGTCAGTAGCTTCAAACATTTCTGGTATATGAATAACATGATGTTTTTCAATGGCAAAAATCAATGAATATTGTAAATGCACAAACAGTAATTTCTCCGCATTGCAAGGTGCAATTCTGAAATTTTTTGCTTTTTCCTGCTCCTCTTAGCATGATAAAGAAGATTCAAAGAGAGTGAGATGCCAGCTCCTTTCGTTCAGTCAGTAGCTTCAATCATTTCTGGACGTTTTTCAATGGCAAAAATCATTGAATATTGTAAATGCACAAACAGTAATTTCTCCGCATTGCAAGGTGCAATTCTGAAATTTTTTACATTTTCCTGCTCCTCTTAGCATGATAAAGAAGATTCAAAGAGAGTGAGATGCCAGCTCCTTTCATTCAGTCAGTAGCTTCAATCATTTCTGGTATATGAATAACATGATGTTTTTCAATGGCAAAAATCAATGAATATTGTAAATGCACAAACAGTAATTTCTCCGCATTGCAAGGTGCAATTCTGAAATTTTTTGCTTTTTCCTGCTCCTCTTAGCATGATAAAGAAGATTCAAAGAGAGTGAGATGCCAGCTCCTTTCATTCAGTCAGTAGCTTCAATCATTTCTGGACGTTTTTCAATGGCAAAAATCAATGAATATTGTAAATGCACAAACAGTAATTTCTCCGCATTGCAAGGTGCAATTCTGAAATTTTTTGCTTTTTCCTGCTCCTCTTAGCATGATAAAGAAGATTCAAAGAGAGTGAGGTGCCAGCTCCTTTCATTCAGTCAGTAGCTTCAAACATTTCTGGTATATGAATAACATGTTTTTCAATGGCAAAAATCAATGAATATTGTAAATGCACAAACAGTAATTTCTCCGCATTGCAAGGAGCAATTCTGAAATTTTTTGCTTTTTCCTGCTCCTCTTAGCATGATAAAGAAGATTCAAAGAGAGTGAGATGCCAGCTCCTTTCATTCAGTCAGTAGCTTCAATCATTTCTGGACGTTTTTCAATGGCAAAAATCAATGAATATTGTAAATGCACAAACTGTAATTTCTCCGCATTGCAAGGTGCAATTCTGAAATTTTTTGCTTTTTCCTGCTCCTCTTAGCATGATAAAGAAGATTCAAAGAGAGTGAGATGCCAGCTCCTTTCATTCAGTCAGTAGCTTCAATCATTTCTGGACGTTTTTCAATGGCAAAAATCAATGAATATTGTAAATGCACAAACAGTAATTTCTCCGCATTGCAAGGTGCAATTCTGAAATTTTTTGCTTTCTCCTGCTCCTCTTAGCATGATAAAGAAGATTCAAAGAGAGTGAGATGCCAGCTCCTTTCATTCAGTCAGTAGCTTCAAACATTTCTGGTATATGAATAACATGATGTTTTTCAATGGCAAAAATTAATGAATATTGTAAATGCACAAACAGTAATTTCTCCGCATTGCAAGGTGCAATTCTGAAATTTTTTGCTTTTTCCAGCTCCTCTTAGCATGATAAAGAAGATTCAAAGAGAGTGAGATGCCAGCTCCTTTCATTCAGTCAGTAGCTTCAATCATTTCTGGACGTTTTTCAATGGCAAAAATCAATGAATATTGTAAATGCACAAACAGTAATTTCTCCGCATTGCAAGGTGCAATTCTGAAATTTTTTGCTTTATCCTGCTCCTCTTAGCATGATAAAGAAGATTCAAAGAGAGTGAGGTGCCAGCTCCTTTCATTCAGTCAGTAGCTTAAAAACATTTCTGGTATATGAATAACATGTTTTTCAATGGCAAAAATCAATGAATATTGTAAATGCACAAACAGTAATTTCTCCGCATTGCAAGGTGCAATTCTGAAATTTTTTGCTTTTTCCTGCTCCTCTTAGCATGATAAAGAAGATTCAAAGAGAGTGAGATGCCAGCTCCTTTCATTCAGTCAGTAGCTTCAATCATTTCTGGACGTTTTTCAATGGCAAAAATCAATGAATATTGTAAATGCACAAACTGTAATTTCTCCGCATTGTAAGGTGCAATTCTGAAATTTTTTGCTTTTTCCTGCTCCTCTTAGCATGATAAAGAAGATTCAAAGAGAGTGAGATGCCAGCTCCTTTCATTCAGTCAGTAGCTTCAATCATTTCTGGACGTTTTTCAATGGCAAAAATCAATGAATATTGTAAATGCACAAACTGTAATTTCTCCGCATTGTAAGGTGCAATTCTGAAATTTTTTGCTTTTTCCTGCTCCTCTTAGCATGATAAAGAAGATTCAAAGAGAGTGAGATGCCAGCTCCTTTCATTCAGTCAGTAGCTTCAATCATTTCTGGACGTTTTTCAATGGCAAAAATCAATGAATATTGTAAATGCACAAACAGTAATTTCTCCGCATTGCAAGGTGCAATTCTGAAATTTTTTGCTTTTTCCTGCTCCTCTTAGCATGATAAAGAAGATTCAAAGAGAGTGAGATGCCAGCTCCTTTCATTCAGTCAGTAGCTTCAAACATTTCTGGTATATGAATAACATGATGTTTTTCAATGGCAAAAATCAATGAATATTGTAAATGCACAAACAGTAATTTCTCCGCATTGCAAGGTGCAATTCTGAAATTTTTTGCTTTTTCCTGCTCCTCTTAGCATGATAAAGAAGATTCAAAGAGAGTGAGATGCCAGCTCCTTTCATTCAGTCAGTAGCTTCAAACATTTCTGGTATATGAATAACATGATGTTTTTCAATGGCAAAAATCAATGAATATTGTAAATGCACAAACAGTAATTTCTCCGCATTGCAAGGTGCAAGTCTGAAATTTTTTGCTTTTTCCTGCTCCTCTTAGCATGATAAAGAAGATTCAAAGAGAGTGAGATGCCAGCTACTTTCATTCAGTCAGTAGCTTCAATCATTTCTGGACGTTTTTCAATGGTAAAATTCAATGAATATTGTAAATGCACAAACAGTAATTTCTCCGCATTGCAAGGTGCAATTCTGAAATTTTTTGCTTTTTCCCGCTCCTCTTAGCATGATAAAGAAGATTCAAAGAGAGTGAGATGCCAGCTCCTTTCATTCAGTCAGTAGCTTCAATCATTTCTGGACGTTTTTCAATGGCAAAAATCAATGAATATTGTAAATGCACAAACAGTAATTTCTCCGCATTGCAAGGTGCAATTCTGAAATTTTTTGCTTTTTCCTGCTCCTCTTAGCATGATAAAGAAGATTCAAAGAGAGTGAGATGCCAGCTCCTTTCATTCAGTCAGTAGCTTCAATCATTTCTGGTAAATGAATAACATGATGTTTTTCAATGGCAAAAATCAATGAATTTTGTAAATGCACAAACAGTAATTTCTCCGCATTGCAAGGCGCAATTCTGAAATTGTTTGCTTTTTCCTGCTCCTCTTAGCATGATAAAGAAGATTCAAAGAGAGTGAGATGCCAGCTCCTTTCATTCAGTCAGTAGCTTCAATCATTTCTGGACGTTTTTCAATGGCAAAAATCAATGAATATTGTAAATGCACAAACAGTAATTTCTCCGCATTGCAAGGTGCAATTCTGAAATTTTTTGCTTTTTCCTGCTCCTCTTAGCATGATAAAGAAGATTCAAAGTGAGTGAGATGCCAGCTCCTTTCATTCAGTCAGTAGCTTCAATCATTTCTGGACGTTTTTCAATGGCAAAAATCAATGAATATTGTAAATGTACAAACAGTAATTTCTCCGCATTGCAAGGTGCAATTCTGAAATTTTTTGCTTTTTCCTGCTCCTCTTAGCATGATAAAGAAGATTCAAAGAGAGTGAGGTTCCAGCTCCTTTCATTCAGTCAGTAGCTTCAAACATTTCTGGTATATGAATAACATGTTTTTCAATGGCAAAAATCAATGAATATTGTAAATGCACAAAGAGTAATTTCTCCGCATTGCAAGGTGCAATTCTGAAATTTTTTGCTTTTTCCTGCTCCTCTTAACTTGATAAAGAAGATTCAAAGAGAGTGAGATGCCAGCTCCTTTCATTCAGTCAGTAGCTTCAATCATTTCTGGACGTTTTTCAATGGCAAAAATCAATGAATATTGTAAATGCACAAACTGTAATTTCTCCGCATTGTAAGGTGCAATTCTGAAATTTTTTGCTTTTTCCTGCTCCTCTTAGCATGATAAAGAAGATTCAAAGAGAGTGAGATGCCAGCTCCTTTCATTCAGTCAGTAGCTTCAATCATTTCTGGACGTTTTTCAATGGCAAAAATCAATGAATATTGTAAATGCACAAACAGTAATTTCTCCGCATTGCAAGGTGCAATTCTGAAATTTTTTGCTTTTTCCTGCTCCTCTTAGCATGATAAAGAAGATTCAAAGAGAGTGAGATGCCAGCTCCTTTCATTCAGTCAGTAGCTTCAAACATTTCTGGTATATGAATAACATGATGTTTTTCAATGGCAAAAATCAATGAATATTGTAAATGCACAAACAGTAATTTCTCCGCATTGCAAGGTGCAAGTCTGAAATTTTTTGCTTTTTCCTGCTCCTCTTAGCATGATAAAGAAGATTCAAAGAGAGTGAGATGCCAGCTACTTTCATTCAGTCAGTAGCTTCAATCATTTCTGGACGTTTTTCAATGGCAAAAATCAATGAATATTGTAAATGCACAAACAGTAATTTCTCCGCATTGCAAGGTGCAATTCTGAAATTTTTTGCTTTTTCCTGCTCCTCTTAGCATGATAAAGAAGATTCAAAGAGAGTGAGATGCCAGCTCCTTTCATTCAGTCAGTAGCTTCAATCATTTCTGGACGTTTTTCAATGGCAAAAATCAATGAATATTGTAAATGCACAAACAGTAATTTCTTCGCATTGCAAGGTGCAATTCTGAAATGTTTTGCTTTTTCCTGCTCCTCTTAGCATGATAAAGAAGATTCAAAGAGAGTGAGATGCCAGCTCCTTTCATTCAGTCAGTAGCTTCAATCATTTCTGGTAAATGAATAACATGATGTTTTTCAATGGCAAAAATCAATGAATTTTGTAAATGCACAAACAGTAATTTCTCCGCATTGCAAGGCGCAATTCTGAAATTTTTTGCTTTTTCCTGCTCCTCTTAGCATGATAAAGAAGATTCAAAGAGAGTGAGATGCCAGCTCCTTTCATTCAGTCAGTAGCTTCAATCATTTCTGGACGTTTTTCAATGGCAAAAATCAATGAATATTGTAAATGCACAAACAGTAATTTCTCCGCATTGCAAGGTGCAATTCTGAAATTTTTTGCTTTTTCCTGCTCCTCTTAGCATGATAAAGAAGATTCAAAGAGAGTGAGATGCCAGCTCCTTTCATTCAGTCAGTAGCTTCAATCATTTCTGGATGTTTTTCAATGGCAAAAGTCAATGAATATTGTAAATGCACAAACTGTAATTTCTTCGCATTGCAAGGTGCAATTCTGAAATTTTTTGCTTTTCCTGCTCCTCTTAGCATGATAAAGAAGATTCATAGAGAGTGAGATGCCAGCTCCTTTCATTCAGTCAGTAGCTTCAATCATTTCTGGACGTTTTTCAATGGCAAAAATCAATGAATATTGTAATTGCACAAACAGTAATTTCTCCGCATTGCAAGGTGCAATTCTGAAATTTTTTGCTTTTTCCTGCTCCTCTTAGCATGATAAAGAAGATTCAAAGAGAGTGAGATGCCAGCTCCTTTCATTCAGTCAGTAGCTTCAAACATTTCTGGTATATGAATAACATGATGTTTTTCAATGGCAAAAATCAATGAATATTGTAAATGCACAAACAGTAATTTCTCCGCATTGCAAGGTGCAATTCTGAAATTTTTTGCTTTTTCCTGCTCCTCTTAGCATGATAAAGAAGATTCAAAGAGAGTGAGATGCCAGCTCCTTTCATTCAGTCAGTAGCTTCAATCATTTCTGGACGTTTTTCAATGGCAAAAATCAATGAATATTGTAAATGCACAAACAGTAATTTCTCCGCATTGCAAGGTGCAATTCTGAAATTTTTTGCTTTTTCCTGCTCCTCTTAGCATGATAAAGAAGATTCAAAGAGAGTGAGATGCCAGCTCCTTTCATTCAGTCAGTAGCTTCAATCATTTCTGGACGTTTTTCAATGGCAAAAATCAATGAATATTGTAAATGCACAAACTGTAATTTCTCCGCATTGTAAGGTGCAATTCTGAAATTTTTTGCTTTTTCCTGCTCCTCTTAGCATGATAAAGAAGATTCAAAGAGAGTGAGATGCCAGCTCCTTTCATTCAGTCAGTAGCTTCAATCATTTCTGGACGTTTTTCAATGGCAAAAATCAATGAATATTGTAAATGCACAAACAGTAATTTCTCCGCATTGCAAGGTGCAATTCTGAAATTTTTTGCTTTTTCCTGCTCCTCTTAGCATGATAAAGAAGATTCAAAGAGAGTGAGATGCCAGCTCCTTTCATTCAGTCAGTAGCTTCAAACATTTCTGGTATATGAATAACATGATGTTTTTCAATGGCAAAAATCAATGAATATTGTAAATGCACAAACAGTAATTTCTCCGCATTGCAAGGTGCAATTCTGAAATTTTTTGCTTTTTCCTGCTCCTCTTAGCATGATAAAGAAGATTCAAAGAGAGTGAGATGCCAGCTCCTTTCATTCAGTCAGTAGCTTCAAACATTTCTGGTATATGAATAACATGATGTTTTTCAATGGCAAAAATCAATGAATATTGTAAATGCACAAACAGTAATTTCTCCGCATTGCAAGGTGCAATTCTGAAATTTTTTGCTTTTTCCTGCTCCTCTTAGCATGATAAAGAAGATTCAAAGAGAGTGAGATGCCAACTCCTTTCATTCAGTCAGTAGCTTCAAACATTTCTGGTATATGAATAACATGATGTTTTTCAATGGCAAAAATCAATGAATATTGTAAATGCACAAACAGTAATTTCTCCGCATTGCAAGGTGCAATTCTGAAATTTTTTGCTTTTTCCTGCTCCTCTTAGCATGATAAAGAAGATTCAAAGAGAGTGAGATGCCAGCTCCTTTCATTGAGTCAGTAGCTTCAATCATTTCTGGACTTTTTTCAATGGCAAAAATCATTGAATATTGTAAATGCACAAACAGTAATTTCTCCGCATTGCAAGGTGCAATTCTGAAATTTTTTACTTTTTCCTGCTCCTCTTAGCATGATAAAGAAGATTCAAAGAGAGTGAGATGCCAGCTCCTTTCATTCAGTCAGTAGCTTCAATCATTTCTGGTATATGAATAACATGATGTTTTTCAATGGCAAAAATCAATGAATATTGTAAATGCACAAACAGTAATTTCTCCGCATTGCAAGGTGCAATTCTGAAATTTTTTGTTTTTTCCTGCTCCTCTTAGCATGATAAAGAAGATTCAAAGAGAGTGAGATGCCAGCTCCTTTCATTCAGTCAGTAGCTTCAAACATTTCTGGTATATGAATAACATGATGTTTTTCAATGGCAAAAATCAATGAATATTGTAAATGCACAAACAGTAATTTCTCCGCATTGCAAGGTGCAATTCTGAAATTTTTTGCTTTTTCCTGCTCCTCTTAGCATGTTAAAGAAGATTCAAAGAGAGTGAGATGCCAGCTCCTTTAGTTCAGTCAGTAGCCTCAATCATTTCTGGACGTTTTTCAATGGTAAAAATCAATGAATATTGTAAATGCACAAACAGTAATTTCTCCGCATTGCAAGGTGCAATTGTGAAATTTTTTGCTTTTTCCTGCTCCTCTTAGCATGATAAAGAAGATTCAAAGAGAGTGAGATGCCAGCTCCTTTCATTCAGTCAGTAGCTTCAAACATTTCTGGTATATGAATAACATGATGTTTTTCAATGGCAAAAATCAATGAATATTGTAAATGCACAAACAGTAATTTCTCCGCATTGCAAGGTGCAATTCTGAAATTTTTTGCTTTTTCCTGCTTCTCTTAGCATGATAAAGAAGATTCAAAGAGAGTGAGATGCCAGCTCCTTTCATTCAGTCAGTAGCTTCAATCATTTCTGGTATATGAATAACATGATGTTTTTCAATGGCAAAAATCAATGAATATTGTAAATGCACAAACAGTAATTTCTCCGCATTGCAAGGTGCAATTCTGAAATTTTTTGCTTTTTCCTGCTCCTCTTAGCATGATAAAGAAGATTCAAAGAGAGTGAGATGCCAGCTCCTTTCATTCAGTCAGTAGCTTCAATCATTTCTGGACGTTTTTCAATGGCAAAAATCAATGAATATTGCAAATGCACAAACAGTAATTTCTCCGCATTGCAAGGTGCAATTCTGAAATTTTTTGCTTTTTCCTGCTCCTCTTAGCATGATAAACAAGATTCAAAGAGAGTGAGATGCCAGCTCCTTTCATTCAGTCAGTAGCTTCAAACATTTCTGGACGTTTTTCAATGGCAAAAATCAATGAATATTGTAAATGCACAAACAGTAATTTCTCCGCATTGCAAGGTGCAATTCTGAAATTTTTTGCTTTTACCTGCTCCTCTTAGCATGATAAAGAAGATTCAAAGAGAGTGAGATGCCAGCTCCTTTCATTCAGTCAGTAGCTTCAATCATTTCTGGACGTTTTTCAATGGCAAAAATCAATGAATATTGTAAATGCACAAACAGTAATTTCTCCGCATTGCAAGTTGCAATTCTGAAATTTTTTGCTTTTTCCTGCTCCTCTTAGCATGATAAAGAAGATTCAAAGAGAGTGAGATGCCAGCTCCTTTCATTCAGTCAGTAGCTTCAAACATTTCTGGTATATGAATAACATGATGTTTTTCAATGGCAAAAATCAATGAATATTGTAAATGCACAAACAGTAATTTCTCCGCATTGCAAGGTGCAATTCTGAAATTTTTTGCTTTTTCCTGCTCCTCTTAGCATGATAAAGAAGATTCAAAGAGAGTGAGATGCCAGCTCCTTTCGTTCAGTCAGTAGCTTCAATCATTTCTGGACGTTTTTCAATGGCAAAAATCATTGAATATTATAAATGCACAAACAGTAATTTCTCCGCATTGCATAGTGCAATTCTGAAATTTTTTACTTTTTCCTGCTCCTCTTAGCATGATAAAGAAGATTCAAAGAGAGTGAGATGCCAGCTCCTTTCATTCAGTCAGTAGCTTCAATCATTTCTGGTATATGAATAACATGATGTTTTTCAATGGCAAAAATCAATGAATATTGTAAATGCACAAACAGTAATTTCTCCGCATTGCAAGGTGCAATTCTGAAATTTTTTGCTTTTTCCTGCTCCTCTTAGCATGATAAAGAAGATTCAAAGAGAGTGAGATGCCAGCTCCTTTCATTCAGTCAGTAGCTTCAATAATTTCTGGACGTTTTTCAATGGCAAAAATCAATGAATATTGTAAATGCACAAACAGTAATTTCTCCGCATTGCAAGGTGCAATTCTGAAATTTTTTGCTTTTTCCTGCTCCTCTTAGCATGATAAACATGATTCAAAGAGAGTGAGATGCCAGCTCCTTTCATTCAGTCAGTAGCTTCAATCATTTCTGGACGTTTTTCAATGGCAAAAATCAATGAATATTGTAAATGCACAAACAGTAATTTCTCCGCATTGCAAGGTGCAATTATGAAATTTTTTGCTTTTTCCTGCTCCTCTTAGCATGATAAAGAAGATTCAAAGAGAGTGAGATGCCAGCTCCTTTCATTCAGTCAGTAGCTTCAAACATTTCTGGTATATGAATAACATGATGTTTTTCAATGGCAAAAATCAATGAATATTGTAAATGCACAAACAGTAATTTCTCCGCATTGCAAGGTGCAATTCTGAAATTTTTTGCTTTTTCCTGCTCCTCTTAGCATGATAAAGAAGATTCAAAGAGAGTGAGATGCCAGCTCCTTTCATTCAGTCAGTAGCTTCAATCATTTCTGGATGTTTTTCAATGGCAAAAATCAATGAATATTGTAAATGCACAAACAGTAATTTCTCCGCATTGCAAGGTGCAATTCTGAAATTTTTTGCTTTTTCCTGCTCCTCTTAGCATGATAAACAAGATTCAAAGAGAGTGAGATGCCAGCTCCTTTCATTCAGTCAGTAGCTTCAATCATTTCTGGACGTTTTTCAATGGCAAAAATCAATGAATATTGTAAATGCACAAACAGTAATTTCTCCGCATTGCAAGGTGCAATTCTGAAATTTTTTGCTTTTTCCTGCTCCTCTTAGCATGATAAAGAAGATTCAAAGAGAGTGAGATGCCAGCTCCTTTCATTCAGTCAGTAGCTTCAAACATTTCTGGTATATGAATAACATGATGTTTTTCAATGGCAAAAATCAATGAATATTGTAAATGCACAAACAGTAATTTCTCCGCATTGCAAGGTGCAAGTCTGAAATTTTTTGCTTTTTCCTGCTCCTCTTAGCATGATAAAGAAGATTCAAAGAGAGTGAGATGCCAGCTCCTTTCATTCAGTCAGTAGCTTCAAACATTTCTGGTATATGAATAACATGATGTTTTTCAATGGCAAAAATCAATGAATATTGTAAATGCACAAACAGTAATTTCTCCGCATTGCAAGGTGCAATTCTGAAATTTTTTGCTTTTTCCTGCTCCTCTTAGCATGATAAAGAAGATTCAAAGAGAGTGAGATGCCAGCTCCTTTCATTCAGTCAGTAGCTTCAATCATTTCTGGATGTTTTTCAATGGCAAAAATCAATGAATATTGTAAATGCACAAACAGTAATTTCTCCGCATTGCAAGGTGCAATTCTGAAATTTTTTGCTTTTTCCTGCTCCTCTTAGCATGATAAACAAGATTCAAAGAGAGTGAGATGCCAGCTCCTTTCATTCAGTCAGTAGCTTCAATCATTTCTGGACGTTTTTCAATGGCAAAAATCAATGAATATTGTAAATGCACAAACAGTAATTTCTCCGCATTGCAAGGTGCAATTCTGAAATTTTTTGCTTTTTCCTGCTCCTCTTAGCATGATAAAGAAGATTCAAAGAGAGTGAGATGCCAGCTCCTTTCATTCAGTCAGTAGCTTCAAACATTTCTGGTATATGAATAACATGATGTTTTTCAATGGCAAAAATCAATGAATATTGTAAATGCACAAACAGTAATTTCTCCGCATTGCAAGGTGCAAGTCTGAAATTTTTTGCTTTTTCCTGCTCCTCTTAGCATGATAAAGAAGATTCAAAGAGATTGAGATGCCAGCTACTTTCATTCAGTCAGTAGCTTCAATCATTTCTGGACGTTTTTCAATGGTAAAAATCAATGAATATTGTAAATGCACAAACAGTAATTTCTCCACATTGCAAGGTGCAATTCTGAAATTTTTTGCTTTTTCCTGCTCCTCTTAGCATGATAAAGAAGATTCAAAGAGAGTGAGATGCCAGCTCCTTTCATTCAGTCAGTAGCTTCAAACATTTCTGGTATATGAATAACATGATGTTTTTCAATGGCAAAAATCAATGAATATTGTAAATGCACAAACAGTAATTTCTCCGCATTGCAAGGTGCAATTCTGAAATTTTTTGCTTTTTCCTGCTCCTCTTAGCATGATAAAGAAGATTCAAAGAGAGTGAGATGCCAGCTCCTTTCATTCAGTCAGTAGCTTCAATCATTTCTGGATGTTTTTCAATGGCAAAAATCAATGAATATTGTAAATGCACAAACTGTAATTTCTCCGCATTGCAAGGTGCAATTCTGAAATTTTTTGCTTTTTCCTGCTCCTCTTAGCATAATAAAGAAGATTCAAAGAGAGTGAGATGCCAGCTCCTTTCATTCAGTCAGTAGCTTCAATCATTTCTGGACGTTTTTCAATGGCAAAAATCAATGAATATTGTAAATGCACAAACAGTAATTTCTCCGCATTGCAAGGTGCAATTCTGAAATTTTTTGCTTTTTCCTGCTCCTCTTAGCATGATAAAGAAGATTCAAAGAGAGTGAGATGCCAGCTCCTTTCATTCAGTCAGTAGCTTCAATCATTTCTGGATTTTTTCAATGGCAAAAATCAATGAATATTGTAAATGCACAAACTGTAATTTCTCCGCATTGCAAGGTGCAATTCTGAAATTTTTTGCTTTTTCCTGCTCCTCTTAGCATAATAAAGAAGATTCAAAGAGAGTGAGATGCCAGCTCCTTTCATTCAGTCAGTAGCTTCAATCATTTCTGGACGTTTTTCAATGGCAAAAATCAATGAATATTGTAAATGCACAAACAGTAATTTCTCCGCATTGCAAGGTGCAATTCTGAAATTTTTTGCTTTTTCCTGCTCCTCTTAGCATGATAAAGAAGATTCAAAGAGAGTGAGATGCCAGCTCCTTTCATTCAGTCAGTACCTTCAATCATTTCTGGACGTTTTTCAATGGCAAAAATCAATGAATATTGTAAATGCACAAACAGTAATTTCTCCGCATTGCAAGGTGCAATTCTGAAATTTTTTGCTTTTTCCCGCTCCTCTTAGCATGATAAAGATTCAAAGAGAGTGAGGTGCCAGCTCCTTTCATTCAGTCAGTAGCTTCAAACATTTCTGGTATATGAATAACATGTTTTTCAATGGCAAAAATCAATGAATATTGTAAATGCACAAACAGTAATTTCTCCGCATTGCAAGGTGCAATTCTGAAATTTTTTGTTTTTTCCTGCTCCTCTTAGCATGATAAAGAAGATTCAAAGAGAGTGAGATGCCAGCTCCTTTCATTCAGTCAGTAGCTTCAAACATTTCTGGTATATGAATAACATGATGTTTTTCAATGGCAAAAATCAATGAATATTGTAAATGCACAAACAGTAATTTCTCCGCATTGCAAGGTGCAATTCTGAAATTTTTTGCTTTTTCCTGCTCCTCTTAGCATGTTAAAGAAGATTCAAAGAGAGTGAGATGCCAGCTCCTTTAGTTCAGTCAGTAGCCTCAATCATTTCTGGACGTTTTTCAATGGTAAAAATCAATGAATATTGTAAATGCACAAACAGTAATTTCTCCGCATTGCAAGGTGCAATTGTGAAATTTTTTGCTTTTTCCTGCTCCTCTTAGCATGATAAAGAAGATTCAAAGAGAGTGAGATGCCAGCTCCTTTCATTCAGTCAGTAGCTTCAAACATTTCTGGTATATGAATAACATGATGTTTTTCAATGGCAAAAATCAATGAATATTGTAAATGCACAAACAGTAATTTCTCCGCATTGCAAGGTGCAATTCTGAAATTTTTTGCTTTTTCCTGCTTCTCTTAGCATGATAAAGAAGATTCAAAGAGAGTGAGATGCCAGCTCCTTTCATTCAGTCAGTAGCTTCAATCATTTCTGGTATATGAATAACATGATGTTTTTCAATGGCAAAAATCAATGAATATTGTAAATGCACAAACAGTAATTTCTCCGCATTGCAAGGTGCAATTCTGAAATTTTTTGCTTTTTCCTGCTCCTCTTAGCATGATAAAGAAGATTCAAAGAGAGTGAGATGCCAGCTCCTTTCATTCAGTCAGTAGCTTCAATCATTTCTGGACGTTTTTCAATGGCAAAAATCAATGAATATTGCAAATGCACAAACAGTAATTTCTCCGCATTGCAAGGTGCAATTCTGAAATTTTTTGCTTTTTCCTGCTCCTCTTAGCATGATAAACAAGATTCAAAGAGAGTGAGATGCCAGCTCCTTTCATTCAGTCAGTAGCTTCAAACATTTCTGGACGTTTTTCAATGGCAAAAATCAATGAATATTGTAAATGCACAAACAGTAATTTCTCCGCATTGCAAGGTGCAATTCTGAAATTTTTTGCTTTTACCTGCTCCTCTTAGCATGATAAAGAAGATTCAAAGAGAGTGAGATGCCAGCTCCTTTCATTCAGTCAGTAGCTTCAATCATTTCTGGACGTTTTTCAATGGCAAAAATCAATGAATATTGTAAATGCACAAACAGTAATTTCTCCGCATTGCAAGTTGCAATTCTGAAATTTTTTGCTTTTTCCTGCTCCTCTTAGCATGATAAAGAAGATTCAAAGAGAGTGAGATGCCAGCTCCTTTCGTTCAGTCAGTAGCTTCAATCATTTCTGGACGTTTTTCAATGGCAAAAATCATTGAATATTATAAATGCACAAACAGTAATTTCTCCGCATTGCATAGTGCAATTCTGAAATTTTTTACTTTTTCCTGCTCCTCTTAGCATAATAAAGAAGATTCAAAGAGAGTGAGATGCCAGCTCCTTTCATTCAGTCAGTAGCTTCAATCATTTCTGGTATATGAATAACATGATGTTTTTCAATGGCAAAAATCAATGAATATTGTAAATGCACAAACAGTAATTTCTCCGCATTGCAAGGTGCAATTCTGAAATTTTTTGCTTTTTCCTGCTCCTCTTAGCATGATAAAGAAGATTCAAAGAGAGTGAGATGCCAGCTCCTTTCATTCAGTCAGTAGCTTCAATAATTTCTGGACGTTTTTCAATGGCAAAAATCAATGAATATTGTAAATGCACAAACAGTAATTTCTCCGCATTGCAAGGTGCAATTCTGAAATTTTTTGCTTTTTCCTGCTCCTCTTAGCATGATAAACATGATTCAAAGAGAGTGAGATGCCAGCTCCTTTCATTCAGTCAGTAGCTTCAATCATTTCTGGACGTTTTTCAATGGCAAAAATCAATGAATATTGTAAATGCACAAACAGTAATTTCTCCGCATTGCAAGGTGCAATTATGAAATTTTTTGCTTTTTCCTGCTCCTCTTAGCATGATAAAGAAGATTCAAAGAGAGTGAGATGCCAGCTCCTTTCATTCAGTCAGTAGCTTCAAACATTTCTGGTATATGAATAACATGATGTTTTTCAATGGCAAAAATCAATGAATATTGTAAATGCACAAACAGTAATTTCTCCGCATTGCAAGGTGCAATTCTGAAATTTTTTGCTTTTTCCTGCTCCTCTTAGCATGATAAAGAAGATTCAAAGAGAGTGAGATGCCAGCTCCTTTCATTCAGTCAGTAGCTTCAATCATTTCTGGATGTTTTTCAATGGCAAAAATCAATGAATATTGTAAATGCACAAACAGTAATTTCTCCGCATTGCAAGGTGCAATTCTGAAATTTTTTGCTTTTTCCTGCTCCTCTTAGCATGATAAACAAGATTCAAAGAGAGTGAGATGCCAGCTCCTTTCATTCAGTCAGTAGCTTCAATCATTTCTGGACGTTTTTCAATGGCAAAAATCAATGAATATTGTAAATGCACAAACAGTAATTTCTCCGCATTGCAAGGTGCAATTCTGAAATTTTTTGCTTTTTCCTGCTCCTCTTAGCATGATAAAGAAGATTCAAAGAGAGTGAGATGCCAGCTCCTTTCATTCAGTCAGTAGCTTCAAACATTTCTGGTATATGAATAACATGATGTTTTTCAATGGCAAAAATCAATGAATATTGTAAATGCACAAACAGTAATTTCTCCGCATTGCAAGGTGCAAGTCTGAAATTTTTTGCTTTTTCCTGCTCCTCTTAGCATGATAAAGAAGATTCAAAGAGAGTGAGATGCCAGCTCCTTTCATTCAGTCAGTAGCTTCAAACATTTCTGGTATATGAATAACATGATGTTTTTCAATGGCAAAAATCAATGAATATTGTAAATGCACAAACAGTAATTTCTCCGCATTGCAAGGTGCAATTCTGAAATTTTTTGCTTTTTCCTGCTCCTCTTAGCATGATAAAGAAGATTCAAAGAGAGTGAGATGCCAGCTCCTTTCATTCAGTCAGTAGCTTCAATCATTTCTGGATGTTTTTCAATGGCAAAAATCAATGAATATTGTAAATGCACAAACAGTAATTTCTCCGCATTGCAAGGTGCAATTCTGAAATTTTTTGCTTTTTCCTGCTCCTCTTAGCATGATAAACAAGATTCAAAGAGAGTGAGATGCCAGCTCCTTTCATTCAGTCAGTAGCTTCAATCATTTCTGGACGTTTTTCAATGGCAAAAATCAATGAATATTGTAAATGCACAAACAGTAATTTCTCCGCATTGCAAGGTGCAATTCTGAAATTTTTTGCTTTTTCCTGCTCCTCTTAGCATGATAAAGAAGATTCAAAGAGAGTGAGATGCCAGCTCCTTTCATTCAGTCAGTAGCTTCAAACATTTCTGGTATATGAATAACATGATGTTTTTCAATGGCAAAAATCAATGAATATTGTAAATGCACAAACAGTAATTTCTCCGCATTGCAAGGTGCAAGTCTGAAATTTTTTGCTTTTTCCTGCTCCTCTTAGCATGATAAAGAAGATTCAAAGAGATTGAGATGCCAGCTACTTTCATTCAGTCAGTAGCTTCAATCATTTCTGGACGTTTTTCAATGGTAAAAATCAATGAATATTGTAAATGCACAAACAGTAATTTCTCCACATTGCAAGGTGCAATTCTGAAATTTTTTGCTTTTTCCTGCTCCTCTTAGCATGATAAAGAAGATTCAAAGAGAGTGAGATGCCAGCTCCTTTCATTCAGTCAGTAGCTTCAAACATTTCTGGTATATGAATAACATGATGTTTTTCAATGGCAAAAATCAATGAATATTGTAAATGCACAAACAGTAATTTCTCCGCATTGCAAGGTGCAATTCTGAAATTTTTTGCTTTTTCCTGCTCCTCTTAGCATGATAAAGAAGATTCAAAGAGAGTGAGATGCCAGCTCCTTTCATTCAGTCAGTAGCTTCAATCATTTCTGGATGTTTTTCAATGGCAAAAATCAATGAATATTGTAAATGCACAAACTGTAATTTCTCCGCATTGCAAGGTGCAATTCTGAAATTTTTTGCTTTTTCCTGCTCCTCTTAGCATAATAAAGAAGATTCAAAGAGAGTGAGATGCCAGCTCCTTTCATTCAGTCAGTAGCTTCAATCATTTCTGGACGTTTTTCAATGGCAAAAATCAATGAATATTGTAAATGCACAAACAGTAATTTCTCCGCATTGCAAGGTGCAATTCTGAAATTTTTTGCTTTTTCCTGCTCCTCTTAGCATGATAAAGAAGATTCAAAGAGAGTGAGATGCCAGCTCCTTTCATTCAGTCAGTAGCTTCAATCATTTCTGGATGTTTTTCAATGGCAAAAATCAATGAATATTGTAAATGCACAAACTGTAATTTCTCCGCATTGCAAGGTGCAATTCTGAAATTTTTTGCTTTTTCCTGCTCCTCTTAGCATAATAAAGAAGATTCAAAGAGAGTGAGATGCCAGCTCCTTTCATTCAGTCAGTAGCTTCAATCATTTCTGGACGTTTTTCAATGGCAAAAATCAATGAATATTGTAAATGCACAAACAGTAATTTCTCCGCATTGCAAGGTGCAATTCTGAAATTTTTTGCTTTTTCCTGCTCCTCTTAGCATGATAAAGAAGATTCAAAGAGAGTGAGATGCCAGCTCCTTTCATTCAGTCAGTACCTTCAATCATTTCTGGACGTTTTTCAATGGCAAAAATCAATGAATATTGTAAATGCACAAACAGTAATTTCTCCGCATTGCAAGGTGCAATTCTGAAATTTTTTGCTTTTTCCCGCTCCTCTTAGCATGATAAAGATTCAAAGAGAGTGAGGTGCCAGCTCCTTTCATTCAGTCAGTAGCTTCAAACATTTCTGGTATATGAATAACATGTTTTTCAATGGCAAAAATCAATGAATATTGTAAATGCACAAACAGTAATTTCTCCGCATTGCAAGGTGCAATTCTGAAATTTTTTGCTTTTTCCTGCTCCTCTTAGCATGATAAAGAAGATTCAAAGAGAGTGAGATGCCAGCTCCTTTCATTCAGTCAGTAGCTTCAAACATTTCTGGTATATGAATAACATGATGTTTTTCAATGGCAAAAATCAATGAATATTGTAAATGCACAAACAGTAATTTCTCCGCATTGCAAGGTGCAATTCTGAAATTTTTTGCTTTTTCCTGCTCCTCTTAGCATGATAAAGAAGATTCAAAGAGAGTGAGATGCCAGCTCCTTTCATTCAGTCAGTAGCTTCAATCATTTCTGGATGTTTTTCAATGGCAAAAATCAATGAATATTGTAAATGCACAAACTGTAATTTCTCCGCATTGCAAGGTGCAATTCTGAAATTTTTTGCTTTTTCCTGCCCCTCTTAGCATGATAAAGAAGATTCAAAGAGAGTGAGATGCCAGCTCCTTTCATTCAGTCAGTAGCTTCAATCATTTCTGGACGTTTTTCAATGGCAAAAATCAATGAATATTGTAAATGCACAAACAGTAATTTCTCCGCATTGCAAGGTGCAATTCTGAAATTTTTTGCTTTTTCCTGCTCCTCTTAGCATGATAAAGAAGATTCAAAGAGAGTGAGATGCCAGCTCCTTTCATTCAGTCAGTACCTTCAATCATTTCTGGACGTTTTTCAATGGCAAAAATCAATGAAAATTGTAAATGCACAAACAGTAATTTCTCCGCATTGCAAGGTGCGATTCTGAAATTTTTTGCTTTTTCCTGCTCCTCTTAGCATGATAAAGAAGATTCAAAGAGAGTGAGATGCCAGCTCCTTTCATTCAGTCAGTAGCTTCAAACATTTCTGGTATATGAATAACATGATGTTTTTCAATGGCAAAAATCAATGAATATTGTAAATGCACAAACAGTAATTTCTCCGCATTGCAAGGTGCAAGTCTGAAATTTTTTGCTTTTTCCTGCTCCTCTTAGCATGATAAAGAAGATTCAAAGAGAGTGAGATGCCAGCTACTTTCATTCAGTCAGTAGCTTCAATCATTTCTGGACCTTTTTCAATGGTAAAAATCAATGAATATTGTAAATGCACAAACAGTAATTTCTCCACATTGCAAGGTGCAATTCTGAAATTTTTTGCTTTTTCCTGCTCCTCTTAGCATGATAAAGAAGATTCAAAGAGAGTGAGATGCCAGCTCCTTTCATTCAGTCAGTAGCTTCAAACATTTCTGGTATATGAATAACATGATGTTTTTCAATGGCAAAAATCAATGAATATTGTAAATGCACAAACAGTAATTTCTCCGCATTGCAAGGTGCAATTCTGAAATTTTTTACTTTTTCCTGCTCCTCTTAGCATGATAAAGAAGATTCAAAGAGAGTGAGATGCCAGCTCCTTTCATTCAGTCAGTAGCTTCAATCATTTCTGGATGTTTTTCAATGGCAAAAATCAATGAATATTGTAAATGCACAAACAGTAATTTCTCCGCATTGCAAGGTGCAATTCTGAAATTTTTTGCTTTTTCCTGCTCCTCTTAGCATGATAAAGAAGATTCAAAGAGAGTGAGATGTCAGCTCCTTTCATTCAGTCAGTAGCTTCAAACATTTCTGGTATATGAATAACATGATGTTTTTCAATGGCAAAAATCAATGAATTTTGTAAATGCACAAACAGTAATTTCTCCGCATTGCAAGGTGCAATTCTGAAATTTTTTGCTTTTTCCTGCTCCTCTTAGCATGATAAAGAAGATTCAAAGAGAGTGAGATGCCAGCTCCTTTCATTCAGTCAGTAGCTTCAATCATTTCTGGATGTTTTTCAATGGCAAAAATCAATGAATATTGTAAATGCACAAACAGTAATTTCTCCGCATTGCAAGGTGCAATTCTGAAATTTTTTGCTTTTTCCTGCTCCTCTTAGCATGATAAACAAGATTCAAAGAGAGTGAGATGCCAGCTCCTTTCATTCAGTCAGTAGCTTCAATCATTTCTGGACGTTTTTCAATGGCAAAAATCAATGAATATTGTAAATGCACAAACAGTAATTTCTCCGCATTGCAAGGTGCAATTCTGAAATTTTTTGCTTTTTCCTGCTCCTCTTAGCATGATAAAGAAGATTCAAAGAGAGTGAGATGCCAGCTCCTTTCATTCAGTCAGTAGCTTCAAACATTTCTGGTATATGAATAACATGATGTTTTTCAATGGCAAAAATCAATGAATATTGTAAATGCACAAACAGTAATTTCTCCGCATTGCAAGGTGCAAGTCTGAAATTTTTTGCTTTTTCCTGCTCCTCTTAGCATGATAAACAAGATTCAAAGAGAGTGAGATGCCAGCTACTTTCATTCAGTCAGTAGCTTCAATCATTTCTGGACGTTTTTCAATGGTAAAAATCAATGAATATTGTAAATGCACAAACAGTAATTTCTCCACATTGCAAGGTGCAATTCTGAAATTTTTTGCTTTTTCCTGCTCCTCTTAGCATGATAAAGAAGATTCAAAGAGAGTGAGATGCCAGCTCCTTTCATTCAGTCAGTAGCTTCAAACATTTCTGGTATATGAATAACATGATGTTTTTCAATGGCAAAAATCAATGAATATTGTAAATGCACAAACAGTAATTTCTCCGCATTGCAAGGTGCAATTCTGAAATTTTTTGCTTTTTCCTGCTCCTCTTAGCATGATAAAGAAGATTCAAAGAGAGTGAGATGCCAGCTCCTTTCATTCAGTCAGTAGCTTCAATCATTTCTGGATGTTTTTCAATGGCAAAAATCAATGAATATTGTAAATGCACAAACAGTAATTTCTCCGCATTGCAAGGTGCAATTCTGAAATTTTTTGCTTTTTCCTGCTCCTCTTAGCATGATAAACAAGATTCAAAGAGAGTGAGATGCCAGCTCCTTTCATTCAGTCAGTAGCTTCAATCATTTCTGGACGTTTTTCAATGGCAAAAATCAATGAATATTGTAAATGCACAAACAGTAATTTCTCCGCATTGCAAGGTGCAATTCTGAAATTTTTTGCTTTTTCCTGCTCCTCTTAGCATGATAAAGAAGATTCAAAGAGAGTGAGATGCCAGCTCCTTTCATTCAGTCAGTAGCTTCAAACATTTCTGGTATATGAATAACATGATGTTTTTCAATGGCAAAAATCAATGAATATTGTAAATGCACAAACAGTAATTTCTCCGCATTGCAAGGTGCAAGTCTGAAATTTTTTGCTTTTTCCTGCTCCTCTTAGCATGATAAAGAAGATTCAAAGAGAGTGAGATGCCAGCTACTTTCATTCAGTCAGTAGCTTCAATCATTTCTGGACGTTTTTCAATGGTAAAAATCAATGAATATTGTAAATGCACAAACAGTAATTTCTCCACATTGCAAGGTGCAATTCTGAAATTTTTTGCTTTTTCCTGCTCCTCTTAGCATGATAAAGAAGATTCAAAGAGAGTGAGATGCCAGCTCCTTTCATTCAGTCAGTAGCTTCAAACATTTCTGGTATATGAATAACATGATGTTTTTCAATGGCAAAAATCAATGAATATTGTAAATGCACAAACAGTAATTTCTCCGCATTGCAAGGTGCAATTCTGAAATTTTTTACTTTTTCCTGCTCCTCTTAGCATGATAAAGAAGATTCAAAGAGAGTGAGATGCCAGCTCCTTTCATTCAGTCAGTAGCTTCAATCATTTCTGGATGTTTTTCAATGGCAAAAATCAATGAATATTGTAAATGCACAAACAGTAATTTCTCCGCATTGCAAGGTGCAATTCTGAAATTTTTTGCTTTTTCCTGCTCCTCTTAGCATGATAAAGAAGATTCAAAGAGAGTGAGATGTCAGCTCCTTTCATTCAGTCAGTAGCTTCAAACATTTCTGGTATATGAATAACATGATGTTTTTCAATGGCAAAAATCAATGAATTTTGTAAATGCACAAACAGTAATTTCTCCGCATTGCAAGGTGCAATTCTGAAATTTTTTGCTTTTTCCTGCTCCTCTTAGCATGATAAAGAAGATTCAAAGAGAGTGAGATGCCAGCTCCTTTCATTCAGTCAGTAGCTTCAATCATTTCTGGATGTTTTTCAATGGCAAAAATCAATGAATATTGTAAATGCACAAACAGTAATTTCTCCGCATTGCAAGGTGCAATTCTGAAATTTTTTGCTTTTTCCTGCTCCTCTTAGCATGATAAACAAGATTCAAAGAGAGTGAGATGCCAGCTCCTTTCATTCAGTCAGTAGCTTCAATCATTTCTGGACGTTTTTCAATGGCAAAAATCAATGAATATTGTAAATGCACAAACAGTAATTTCTCCGCATTGCAAGGTGCAATTCTGAAATTTTTTGCTTTTTCCTGCTCCTCTTAGCATGATAAAGAAGATTCAAAGAGAGTGAGATGCCAGCTCCTTTCATTCAGTCAGTAGCTTCAAACATTTCTGGTATATGAATAACATGATGTTTTTCAATGGCAAAAATCAATGAATATTGTAAATGCACAAACAGTAATTTCTCCGCATTGCAAGGTGCAAGTCTGAAATTTTTTGCTTTTTCCTGCTCCTCTTAGCATGATAAACAAGATTCAAAGAGAGTGAGATGCCAGCTACTTTCATTCAGTCAGTAGCTTCAATCATTTCTGGACGTTTTTCAATGGTAAAAATCAATGAATATTGTAAATGCACAAACAGTAATTTCTCCACATTGCAAGGTGCAATTCTGAAATTTTTTGCTTTTTCCTGCTCCTCTTAGCATGATAAAGAAGATTCAAAGAGAGTGAGATGCCAGCTCCTTTCATTCAGTCAGTAGCTTCAAACATTTCTGGTATATGAATAACATGATGTTTTTCAATGGCAAAAATCAATGAATATTGTAAATGCACAAACAGTAATTTCTCCGCATTGCAAGGTGCAATTCTGAAATTTTTTGCTTTTTCCTGCTCCTCTTAGCATGATAAAGAAGATTCAAAGAGAGTGAGATGCCAGCTCCTTTCATTCAGTCAGTAGCTTCAATCATTTCTGGATGTTTTTCAATGGCAAAAATCAATGAATATTGTAAATGCACAAACAGTAATTTCTCCGCATTGCAAGGTGCAATTCTGAAATTTTTTGCTTTTTCCTGCTCCTCTTAGCATGATAAACAAGATTCAAAGAGAGTGAGATGCCAGCTCCTTTCATTCAGTCAGTAGCTTCAATCATTTCTGGACGTTTTTCAATGGCAAAAATCAATGAATATTGTAAATGCACAAACAGTAATTTCTCCGCATTGCAAGGTGCAATTCTGAAATTTTTTGCTTTTTCCTGCTCCTCTTAGCATGATAAAGAAGATTCAAAGAGAGTGAGATGCCAGCTCCTTTCATTCAGTCAGTAGCTTCAAACATTTCTGGTATATGAATAACATGATGTTTTTCAATGGCAAAAATCAATGAATATTGTAAATGCACAAACAGTAATTTCTCCGCATTGCAAGGTGCAAGTCTGAAATTTTTTGCTTTTTCCTGCTCCTCTTAGCATGATAAAGAAGATTCAAAGAGAGTGAGATGCCAGCTACTTTCATTCAGTCAGTAGCTTCAATCATTTCTGGACGTTTTTCAATGGTAAAAATCAATGAATATTGTAAATGCACAAACAGTAATTTCTCCACATTGCAAGGTGCAATTCTGAAATTTTTTGCTTTTTCCTGCTCCTCTTAGCATGATAAAGAAGATTCAAAGAGAGTGAGATGCCAGCTCCTTTCATTCAGTCAGTAGCTTCAAACATTTCTGGTATATGAATAACATGATGTTTTTCAATGGCAAAAATCAATGAATATTGTAAATGCACAAACAGTAATTTCTCCGCATTGCAAGGTGCAATTCTGAAATTTTTTGCTTTTTCCTGCTCCTCTTAGCATGATAAAGAAGATTCAAAGAGAGTGAGATGCCAGCTACTTTCATTCAGTCAGTAGCTTCAATCATTTCTGGACGTTTTTCAATGGTAAAAATCAATGAATATTGTAAATGCACAAACAGTAATTTCTCCACATTGCAAGGTGCAATTCTGAAATTTTTTGCTTTTTCCTGCTCCTCTTAGCATGATAAAGAAGATTCAAAGAGAGTGAGATGCCAGCTCCTTTCATTCAGTCAGTAGCTTCAAACATTTCTGGTATATGAATAACATGATGTTTTTCAATGGCAAAAATCAATGAATATTGTAAATGCACAAACAGTAATTTCTCCGCATTGCAAGGTGCAATTCTGAAATTTTTTGCTTTTTCCTGCTCCTCTTAGCATGATAAAGAAGATTCAAAGAGAGTGAGATGCCAGCTCCTTTCATTCAGTCAGTAGCTTCAATCATTTCTGGATGTTTTTCAATGGCAAAAATCAATGAATATTGTAAATGCACAAACAGTAATTTCTCCGCATTGCAAGGTGCAATTCTGAAATTTTTTGCTTTTTCCTGCTCCTCTTAGCATGATAAACAAGATTCAAAGAGAGTGAGATGCCAGCTCCTTTCATTCAGTCAGTAGCTTCAATCATTTCTGGACGTTTTTCAATGGCAAAAATCAATGAATATTGTAAATGCACAAACAGTAATTTCTCCGCATTGCAAGGTGCAATTCTGAAATTTTTTGCTTTTTCCTGCTCCTCTTAGCATGATAAAGAAGATTCAAAGAGAGTGAGATGCCAGCTCCTTTCATTCAGTCAGTAGCTTCAAACATTTCTGGTATATGAATAACATGATGTTTTTCAATGGCAAAAATCAATGAATATTGTAAATGCACAAACAGTAATTTCTCCGCATTGCAAGGTGCAATTCTGAAATTTTTTGCTTTTTCCTGCTCCTCTTAGCATGATAAAGAAGATTCAAAGAGAGTGAGATGCCAGCTCCTTTCATTCAGTCAGTAGCTTCAAACATTTCTGGTATATGAATAACATGATGTTTTTCAATGGCAAAAATCAATGAATATTGTAAATGCACAAACAGTAATTTCTCCGCATTGCAAGGTGCAAGTCTGAAATTTTTTGCTTTTTCCTGCTCCTCTTAGCATGATAAAGAAGATTCAAAGAGAGTGAGATGCCAGCTCCTTTCATTCAGTCAGTAGCTTCAAACATTTCTGATATATGAATAACATGATGTTTTTCAATGGCAAAAATCAATGAATATTGTAAATGCACAAACAGTAATTTCTCCGCATTGCAAGGTGCAATTCTGAAATTTTTTGCTTTTTCCTGCTCCTCTTAGCATGATAAACAAGATTCAAAGAGAGTGAGATGCCAGCTCCTTTCATTCAGTCAGTAGCTTCAATCATTTCTGGACGTTTTTCAATGGCAAAAATCAATGAATATTGTAAATGCACAAACAGTAATTTCTCCGCATTGCAAGGTGCAATTCTGAAATTTTTTGCTTTTTCCTGCTCCTCTTAGCATGATAAAGAAGATTCAAAGAGAGTGAGATGCCAGCTCCTTTCATTCAGTCAGTAGCTTCAAACATTTCTGGTATATGAATAACATGATGTTTTTCAATGGCAAAAATCAATGAATATTGTAAATGCACAAACAGTAATTTCTCCGCATTGCAAGGTGCAAGTCTGAAATTTTTTGCTTTTTCCTGCTCCTCTTAGCATGATAAAGAAGATTCAAAGAGAGTGAGATGCCAGCTACTTTCATTCAGTCAGTAGCTTCAATCATTTCTGGACGTTTTTCAATGGTAAAAATCAATGAATATTGTAAATGCACAAACAGTAATTTCTCCACATTGCAAGGTGCAATTCTGAAATTTTTTGCTTTTTCCTGCTCCTCTTAGCATGATAAAGAAGATTCAAAGAGAGTGAGATGCCAGCTCCTTTCATTCAGTCAGTAGCTTCAAACATTTCTGGTATATGAATAACATGATGTTTTTCAATGGCAAAAATCAATGAATATTGTAAATGCACAAACAGTAATTTCTCCGCATTGCAAGGTGCAATTCTGAAATTTTTTGCTTTTTCCTGCTCCTCTTAGCATGATAAAGAAGATTCAAAGAGAGTGAGATGCCAGCTCCTTTCATTCAGTCAGTAGCTTCAATCATTTCTGGATGTTTTTCAATGGCAAAAATCAATGAATATTGTAAATGCACAAACTGTAATTTCTCCGCATTGCAAGGTGCAATTCTGAAATTTTTTGCTTTTTCCTGCTCCTCTTAGCATAATAAAGAAGATTCAAAGAGAGTGAGATGCCAGCTCCTTTCATTCAGTCAGTAGCTTCAATCATTTCTGGACGTTTTTCAATGGCAAAAATCAATGAATATTGTAAATGCACAAACAGTAATTTCTCCGCATTGCAAGGTGCAATTCTGAAATTTTTTGCTTTTTCCTGCTCCTCTTAGCATGATAAAGAAGATTCAAAGAGAGTGAGATGCCAGCTCCTTTCATTCAGTCAGTACCTTCAATCATTTCTGGACGTTTTTCAATGGCAAAAATCAATGAATATTGTAAATGCACAAACAGTAATTTCTCCGCATTGCAAGGTGCAATTCTGAAATTTTTTGCTTTTTCCCGCTCCTCTTAGCATGATAAAGATTCAAAGAGAGTGAGGTGCCAGCTCCTTTCATTCAGTCAGTAGCTTCAAACATTTCTGGTATATGAATAACATGTTTTTCAATGGCAAAAATCAATGAATATTGTAAATGCACAAACAGTAATTTCTCCGCATTGCAAGGTGCAATTCTGAAATTTTTTGCTTTTTCCTGCTCCTCTTAGCATGATAAAGAAGATTCAAAGAGAGTGAGATGCCAGCTCCTTTCATTCAGTCAGTAGCTTCAAACATTTCTGGTATATGAATAACATGATGTTTTTCAATGGCAAAAATCAATGAATATTGTAAATGCACAAACAGTAATTTCTCCGCATTGCAAGGTGCAATTCTGAAATTTTTTGCTTTTTCCTGCTCCTCTTAGCATGATAAAGAAGATTCAAAGAGAGTGAGATGCCAGCTCCTTTCATTCAGTCAGTAGCTTCAATCATTTCTGGATGTTTTTCAATGGCAAAAATCAATGAATATTGTAAATGCACAAACTGTAATTTCTCCGCATTGCAAGGTGCAATTCTGAAATTTTTTGCTTTTTCCTGCTCCTCTTAGCATGATAAAGAAGATTCAAAGAGAGTGAGATGCCAGCTCCTTTCATTCAGTCAGTAGCTTCAATCATTTCTGGACGTTTTTCAATGGCAAAAATCAATGAATATTGTAAATGCACAAACAGTAATTTCTCCGCATTGCAAGGTGCAATTCTGAAATTTTTTGCTTTTTCCTGCTCCTCTTAGCATGATAAAGAAGATTCAAAGAGAGTGAGATGCCAGCTACTTTCATTCAGTCAGTAGCTTCAATCATTTCTGGACCTTTTTCAATGGTAAAAATCAATGAATATTGTAAATGCACAAACAGTAATTTCTCCACATTGCAAGGTGCAATTCTGAAATTTTTTGCTTTTTCCCGCTCCTCTTAGCATGATAAAGATTCAAAGAGAGTGAGGTGCCAGCTCCTTTCATTCAGTCAGTAGCTTCAAACATTTCTGGTATATGAATAACATGTTTTTCAATGGCAAAAATCAATGAATATTGTAAATGCACAAACAGTAATTTCTCCGCATTGCAAGGTGCAATTCTGAAATTTTTTGCTTTTTCCTGCTCCTCTTAGCATGATAAAGAAGATTCAAAGAGAGTGAGATGCCAGCTACTTTCATTCAGTCAGTAGCTTCAATCATTTCTGGACCTTTTTCAATGGTAAAAATCAATGAATATTGTAAATGCACAAACAGTAATTTCTCCACATTGCAAGGTGCAATTCTGAAATTTTTTGCTTTTTCCCGCTCCTCTTAGCATGATAAAGATTCAAAGAGAGTGAGGTGCCAGCTCCTTTCATTCAGTCAGTAGCTTCAAACATTTCTGGTATATGAATAACATGTTTTTCAATGGCAAAAATCAATGAATATTGTAAATGCACAAACAGTAATTTCTCCGCATTGCAAGGTGCAATTCTGAAATTTTTTGCTTTTTCCTGCTCCTCTTAGCATGATAAAGAAGATTCAAAGAGAGTGAGATGCCAGCTCCTTTCATTCAGTCAGTAGCTTCAAACATTTCTGGTATATGAATAACATGATGTTTTTCAATGGCAAAAATCAATGAATATTGTAAATGCACAAACAGTAATTTCTCCGCATTGCAAGGTGCAATTCTGAAATTTTTTGCTTTTTCCTGCTCCTCTTAGCATGATAAAGAAGATTCAAAGAGAGTGAGATGCCAGCTCCTTTCATTCAGTCAGTAGCTTCAATCATTTCTGGATGTTTTTCAATGGCAAAAATCAATGAATATTGTAAATGCACAAACTGTAATTTCTCCGCATTGCAAGGTGCAATTCTGAAATTTTTTGCTTTTTCCTGCTCCTCTTAGCATGATAAAGAAGATTCAAAGAGAGTGAGATGCCAGCTCCTTTCATTCAGTCAGTAGCTTCAATCATTTCTGGACGTTTTTCAATGGCAAAAATCAATGAATATTGTAAATGCACAAACAGTAATTTCTCCGCATTGCAAGGTGCAATTCTGAAATTTTTTGCTTTTTCCTGCTCCTCTTAGCATGATAAAGAAGATTCAAAGAGAGTGAGATGCCAGCTACTTTCATTCAGTCAGTAGCTTCAATCATTTCTGGACCTTTTTCAATGGTAAAAATCAATGAATATTGTAAATGCACAAACAGTAATTTCTCCACATTGCAAGGTGCAATTCTGAAATTTTTTGCTTTTTCCTGCTCCTCTTAGCATGATAAAGAAGATTCAAAGAGAGTGAGATGCCAGCTCCTTTCATTCAGTCAGTAGCTTCAAACATTTCTGGTATATGAATAACATGATGTTTTTCAATGGCAAAAATCAATGAATATTGTAAATGCACAAACAGTAATTTCTCCGCATTGCAAGGTGCAATTCTGAAATTTTTTGCTTTTTCCTGCTCCTCTTAGCATGATAAAGAAGATTCAAAGAGAGTGAGATGCCAGCTCCTTTCATTCAGTCAGTAGCTTCAAACATTTCTGGTATATGAATAACATGATGTTTTTCAATGGCAAAAATCAATGAATATTGTAAATGCACAAACAGTAATTTCTCCGCATTGCAAGGTGCAATTCTGAAATTTTTTGCTTTTTCCTGCTCCTCTTAGCATGATAAAGAAGATTCAAAGAGAGTGAGATGCCAGCTCCTTTCATTCAGTCAGTAGCTTCAATCATTTCTGGATGTTTTTCAATGGCAAAAATCAATGAATATTGTAAATGCACAAACAGTAATTTCTCCGCATTGCAAGGTGCAATTCTGAAATTTTTTGCTTTTTCCTGCTCCTCTTAGCATGATAAAGAAGATTCAAAGAGAGTGAGATGTCAGCTCCTTTCATTCAGTCAGTAGCTTCAAACATTTCTGGTATATGAATAACATGATGTTTTTCAATGGCAAAAATCAATGAATTTTGTAAATGCACAAACAGTAATTTCTCCGCATTGCAAGGTGCAATTCTGAATTTTTTTGCTTTTTCCTGCTCCTCTTAGCATGATAAAGAAGATTCAAAGAGAGTGAGATGCCAGCTCCTTTCATTCAGTCAGTAGCTTCAATCATTTCTGGATGTTTTTCAATGGCAAAAATCAATGAATATTGTAAATGCACAAACAGTAATTTCTCCGCATTGCAAGGTGCAATTCTGAAATTTTTTGCTTTTTCCTGCTCCTCTTAGCATGATAAACAAGATTCAAAGAGAGTGAGATGCCAGCTCCTTTCATTCAGTCAGTAGCTTCAATCATTTCTGGACGTTTTTCAATGGCAAAAATCAATGAATATTGTAAATGCACAAACAGTAATTTCTCCACATTGCAAGGTGCAATTCTGAAATTTTTTGCTTTTTCCTGCTCCTCTTAGCATGATAAAGAAGATTCAAAGAGAGTGAGATGCCAGCTCCTTTCATTCAGTCAGTAGCTTCAAACATTTCTGGTATATGAATAACATGATGTTTTTCAATGGCAAAAATCAATGAATATTGTAAATGCACAAACAGTAATTTCTCCGCATTGCAAGGTGCAAGTCTGAAATTTTTTGCTTTTTCCTGCTCCTCTTAGCATGATAAAGAAGATTCAAAGAGAGTGAGATGCCAGCTACTTTCATTCAGTCAGTAGCTTCAATCATTTCTGGACGTTTTTTAATGGTAAAAATCAATGAATATTGTAAATGCACAAACAGTAATTTCTCCACATTGCAAGGTGCAATTCTGAAATTTTTTGCTTTTTCCTGCTCCTCTTAGCATGATAAAGAAGATTCAAAGAGAGTGAGATGCCAGCTCCTTTCATTCAGTCAGTAGCTTCAAACATTTCTGGTATATGAATAACATGATGTTTTTCAATGGCAAAAATCAATGAATATTGTAAATGCACAAACAGTAATTTCTCCGCATTGCAAGGTGCAATTCTGAAATTTTTTGCTTTTTCCTGCTCCTCTTAGCATGATAAAGAAGATTCAAAGAGAGTGAGATGCCAGCTCCTTTCATTCAATCAGTAGCTTCAATCATTTCTGGATGTTTTTCAATGGCAAAAATCAATGAATATTGTAAATGCACAAACAGTAATTTCTCCGCATTGCAAGGTGCAATTCTGAAATTTTTTGCTTTTTCCTGCTCCTCTTAGCATGATAAACAAGATTCAAAGAGAGTGAGATGCCAGCTCCTTTCATTCAGTCAGTAGCTTCAATCATTTCTGGACGTTTTTCAATGGCAAAAATCAATGAATATTGTAAATGCACAAACAGTAATTTCTCCGCATTGCAAGGTGCAATTCTGAAATTTTTTGCTTTTTCCTGCTCCTCTTAGCATGATAAAGAAGATTCAAAGAGAGTGAGATGCCAGCTCCTTTCATTCAGTCAGTAGCTTCAAACATTTCTGGTATATGAATAACATGATGTTTTTCAATGGCAAAAATCAATGAATATTGTAAATGCACAAACAGTAATTTCTCCGCATTGCAAGGTGCAAGTCTGAAATTTTTTGCTTTTTCCTGCTCCTCTTAGCATGGTAAAGAAGATTCAAAGAGAGTGAGATGCCAGCTACTTTCATTCAGTCAGTAGCTTCAATCATTTCTGGACGTTTTTCAATGGTAAAAATCAATGAATATTGTAAATGCACAAACAGTAATTTCTCCACATTGCAAGGTGCAATTCTGAAATTTTTTGCTTTTTCCTGCTCCTCTTAGCATGATAAAGAAGATTCAAAGAGAGTGAGATGCCAGCTCCTTTCATTCAGTCAGTAGCTTCAAACATTTCTGGTATATGAATAACATGATGTTTTTCAATGGCAAAAATCAATGAATATTGTAAATGCACAAACAGTAATTTCTCCGCATTGCAAGGTGCAATTCTGAAATTTTTTGCTTTTTCCTGCTCCTCTTAGCATGATAAAGAAGATTCAAAGAGAGTGAGATGCCAGCTCCTTTCATTCAGTCAGTAGCTTCAATCATTTCTGGATGTTTTTCAATGGCAAAAATCAATGAATATTGTAAATGCACAAACTGTAATTTCTCCGCATTGCAAGGTGCAATTCTGAAATTTTTTGCTTTTTCCTGCTCCTCTTAGCATAATAAAGAAGATTCAAAGAGAGTGAGATGCCAGCTCCTTTCATTCAGTCAGCAGCTTCAATCATTTCTGGACGTTTTTCAATGGCAAAAATCAATGAATATTGTAAATGCACAAACAGTAATTTCTCCGCATTGCAAGGTGCAATTCTGAAATTTTTTGCTTTTTCCTGCTCCTCTTAGCATGATAAAGAAGATTCAAAGAGAGTGAGATGCCAGCTCCTTTCATTCAGTCAGTACCTTCAATCATTTCTGGACGTTTTTCAATGGCAAAAATCAATGAATATTGTAAATGCACAAACAGTAATTTCTCCGCATTGCAAGGTGCAATTCTGAAATTTTTTGCTTTTTCCTGCTCCTCTTAGCATGATAAAGAAGATTCAAAGAGAGTGAGATGCCAGCTCCTTTCATTCAGTCAGTAGCTTCAAACATTTCTGGTATATGAATAACATGATGTTTTTCAATGGCAAAAATCAATGAATATTGTAAATGCACAAACAGTAATTTCTCCGCATTGCAAGGTGCAATTCTGAAATTTTTTGCTTTTTCCTGCTCCTCTTAGCATGATAAAGAAGATTCAAAGAGAGTGAGATGCCAGCTCCTTTCATTCAGTCAGTAGCTTCAATCATTTCTGGATGTTTTTCAATGGCAAAAATCAATGAATATTGTAAATGCACAAACTGTAATTTCTCCGCATTGCAAGGTGCAATTCTGAAATTTTTTGCTTTTTCCTGCTCCTCTTAGCATGATAAAGAAGATTCAAAGAGAGTGAGATGCCAGCTCCTTTCATTCAGTCAGTAGCTTCAATCATTTCTGGACGTTTTTCAATGGCAAAAATCAATGAATATTGTAAATGCACAAACAGTAATTTCTCCGCATTGCAAGGTGCAATTCTGAAATTTTTTGCTTTTTCCTGCTCCTCTTAGCATGATAAAGAAGATTCAAAGAGAGTGAGATGCCAGCTCCTTTCATTCAGTCAGTACCTTCAATCATTTCTGGACGTTTTTCAATGGCAAAAATCAATGAAAATTGTAAATGCACAAACAGTAATTTCTCCGCATTGCAAGGTGCGATTCTGAAATTTTTTGCTTTTTCCTGCTCCTCTTAGCATGATAAAGAAGATTCAAAGAGAGTGAGATGCCAGCTCCTTTCATTCAGTCAGTAGCTTCAAACATTTCTGGTATATGAATAACATGATGTTTTTCAATGGCAAAAATCAATGAATATTGTAAATGCACAAACAGTAATTTCTCCGCATTGCAAGGTGCAAGTCTGAAATTTTTTGCTTTTTCCTGCTCCTCTTAGCATGATAAAGAAGATTCAAAGAGAGTGAGATGCCAGCTACTTTCATTCAGTCAGTAGCTTCAATCATTTCTGGACCTTTTTCAATGGTAAAAATCAATGAATATTGTAAATGCACAAACAGTAATTTCTCCACATTGCAAGGTGCAATTCTGAAATTTTTTGCTTTTTCCTGCTCCTCTTAGCATGATAAAGAAGATTCAAAGAGAGTGAGATGCCAGCTCCTTTCATTCAGTCAGTAGCTTCAAACATTTCTGGTATATGAATAACATGATGTTTTTCAATGGCAAAAATCAATGAATATTGTAAATGCACAAACAGTAATTTCTCCGCATTGCAAGGTGCAATTCTGAAATTTTTTGCTTTTTCCTGCTCCTCTTAGCATGATAAAGAAGATTCAAAGAGAGTGAGATGCCAGCTCCTTTCATTCAGTCAGTAGCTTCAAACATTTCTGGTATATGAATAACATGATGTTTTTCAATGGCAAAAATCAATGAATATTGTAAATGCACAAACAGTAATTTCTCCGCATTGCAAGGTGCAATTCTGAAATTTTTTGCTTTTTCCTGCTCCTCTTAGCATGATAAAGAAGATTCAAAGAGAGTGAGATGTCAGCTCCTTTCATTCAGTCAGTAGCTTCAAACATTTCTGGTATATGAATAACATGATGTTTTTCAATGGCAAAAATCAATGAATATTGTAAATGCACAAACAGTAATTTCTCAGCATTGCAAGGTGCAATTCTGAAATTTTTTGCTTTTTCCTGCTCCTCTTAGCATGATAAAGAAGATTCAAAGAGAGTGAGATGCCAGCTCCTTTCATTCAGTCAGTAGCTTCAATCATTTCTGGATGTTTTTCAATGGCAAAAATCAATGAATATTGTAAATGCACAAACAGTAATTTCTCCGCATTGCAAGGTGCAATTCTGAAATTTTTTGCTTTTTCCTGCTCCTCTTAGCATGATAAAGAAGATTCAAAGAGAGTGAGATGTCAGCTCCTTTCATTCAGTCAGTAGCTTCAAACATTTCTGGTATATGAATAACATGATGTTTTTCAATGGCAAAAATCAATGAATTTTGTAAATGCACAAACAGTAATTTCTCCGCATTGCAAGGTGCAATTCTGAAATTTTTTGCTTTTTCCTGCTCCTCTTAGCATGATAAAGAAGATTCAAAGAGAGTGAGATGCCAGTTCCTTTCATTCAGTCAGTAGCTTCAATCATTTCTGGACGTTTTTCAATGGCAAAAATCAATGAATATTGTAAATGCACAAACAGTAATTTCTCCGCATTGCAAGGTGCAATTCTGAAATTTTTTGCTTTTTCCTGCTCCTCTTAGCATGATAAAGAAGATTCAAAGAGAGTGAGATGCCAGCTCCTTTCATTCAGTCAGTATCTTCAATCATTTCTGGTATATGAATAACATGATGTTTTTCAATGGCAAAAATCAATGAATATTGTAAATGCACAAACAGTAATTTCTCCGCATTGCAAGGTGCAATTCTGAAATTTTTTGCTTTTTCCTGCTCCTCTTAGCATGATAAAGAAGATTCAAAGAGAGTGAGATGCCAGCTCCTTTCATTCAGTCAGTAGCTTCAATCATTTCTGGACGTTTTTCAATGGCAAAAATCAATGAATATTGTAAATGCACAAACAGTAATTTCTCCGCATTGCAAGGTGCAATTCTGAAATTTTTTGCTTTTTCCTGCTCCTCTTAGCATGATAAACAAGATTCAAAGAGAGTGAGATGCCAGCTCCTTTCATTCAGTCAGTAGCTTCAATCATTTCTGGACGTTTTTCAATGGCAAAAATCAATGAATATTGTAAATGCACAAACAGTAATTTCTCCGCATTGCAAGGTGCAATTCTGAAATTTTTTGCTTTTTCCTGCTCCTCTTAGCATGATAAAGAAGATTCAAAGAGAGTGAGATGCCAGCTCCTTTCATTCAGTCAGTAGCTTCAAACATTTCTGGTATATGAATAACATGATGTTTTTCAATGGCAAAAATCAATGAATATTGTAAATGCACAAAAAAGTAATTTCTCCGCATTGCAAGGTGCAAGTCTGAAATTTTTTGCTTTTTCCTGCTCCTCTTAGCATGATAAAGAAGATACAAAGAGAGTGAGATGCCAGCTACTTTCATTCAGTCAGTAGCTTCAATCATTTCTGGATGTTTTTCAATGGTAAAAATCAATGAATATTGTAAATGCACAAACAGTAATTTCTCCACATTGCAAGGTGCAATTCTGAAATTTTTTGCTTTTTCCTGCTCCTCTTAGCATGATAAAGATTCAAAGAGAGTGAGATGCCAGCTCCTTTCATTCAGTCAGTAGCTTCAAACATTTCTGGTATATGAATAACATGATGTTTTTCAATGGCAAAAATCAATGAATATTGTAAATGCACAAACAGTAATTTCTCTGCATTGCAAGGTGCAATTCTGAAATTTTTTGCTTTTTCCTGCTCCTCTTAGCATGATAAAGAAGATTCAAAGAGAGTGAGATGCCAGCTACTTTCATTCAGTCAGTAGCTTCAATCATTTCTGGATGTTTTTCAATCGTAAAAATCAATGAATATTGTAAATGCACAAACAGTAATTTCTCCACATTGCAAGGTGCAATTCTGAAATTTTTTGCTTTTTCCTGCTCCTCTTAGCATGATAAAGAAGATTCAAAGAGAGTGAGATGCCAGCTCCTTTCATTCAGTCAGTAGCTTCAAACATTTCTGGTATATGAATAACATGATGTTTTTCAATGGCAAAAATCAATGAATATTGTAAATGCACAAACAGTAATTTCTCCGCATTGCAAGGTGCAATTCTGAAATTTTTTGCTTTTTCCTGCTCCTCTTAGCATGATAAAGAAGATTCAAAGAGAGTGAGATGCCAGCTCCTTTCATTCAGTCAGTAGCTTCAAACATTTCTGGTATATGAATAACATGATGTTTTTCAATGGCAAAAATCAATGAATATTGTAAATGCACAAACAGTAATTTCTCCGCATTGCAAGGTGCAATTCTGAAATTTTTTGCTTTTTCCTGCTCCTCTTAGCATGATAAAGAATATTCAAAGAGAGTGAGATGCCAGCTCCTTTCATTCAGTCAGTAGCTTCAATCATTTCTGGATGTTTTTCAATGGCAAAAATCAATGAATATTGTAAATGCACAAACTGTAATTTCTCCGCATTGCAAGGTGCAATTCTGAAATTTTTTGTTTTTTCCTGCTCCTCTTAGCATGATAAAGAAGATTCAAAGAGAGTGAGATGCCAGCTCCTTTCATTCAGTCAGTAGCTTCAATCATTTCTGGACGTTTTTCAATGGCAAAAATCAATGAATATTGTAAATGCACAAACAGTAATTTCTCCGCATTGCAAGGTGCAATTCTGAAATTTTTTGCTTTTTCCTGCTCCTCTTAGCATGATAAAGAAGATTCAAAGAGAGTGAGATGCCAGCTCCTTTCATTCAGTCAGTACCTTCAATCATTTCTGGATGTTTTTCAATGGCAAAAATCAATGAATATTGTAAATGCACAAACAGTAATTTCTCCGCATTGCAAGGTGCAATTCTGAAATTTTTTGCTTTTTCCCGCTCCTCTTAGCATGATAAAGAAGATTCAAAGAGAGTGAGGTGCCAGCTCCTTTCATTCAGTCAGTAGCTTCAAACATTTCTGGTATATGAATAACATGTTTTTCAATGGCAAAAATCAATGAATATTGTAAATGCACAAACAGTAATTTCTCCGCATTGCAAGGTGCAATTCTGAAATTTTTTGATTTTTCCTGCTCCTCTTAGCATGATAAAGAAGATTCAAAGAGAGTGAGATGCCAGCTCCTTTCATTCAGTCAGTAGCTTCAATCATTTCTGGACGTTTTTCAATGGCAAAAATCAATGAATATTGTAAATGCACAAACAGTAATTTCTCCGCATTGCAAGGTGCAATTCTGAAATTTTTTGCTTTTTCCTGCTCCTCTTAGCATGATAAAGAAGATTCAAAGAGAGTGAGATGCCAGCTCCTTTCATTCAGTCAGTAGCTTCAATCATTTCTGGACGTTTTTCAATGGCAAAAATCAATGAATATTGTAAATGCACAAACAGTAATTTCTCCGCATTGCAAGGTGCAATTCTGAAATTTTTTGCTTTTTCCTGCTCCTCTTAGCATGATAAAGATTCAAAGAGAGTGAGATGCCAGCTCCTTTCATTCAGTCAGTAGCTTCAAACATTTCTGGTATATGAATAACATGATGTTTTTCAATGGCAAAAATCAATGAATATTGTAAATGCACAAACAGTAATTTCTCTGCATTGCAAGGTGCAATTCTGAAATTTTTTGCTTTTTCCTGCTCCTCTTAGCATGATAAAGAAGATTCAAAGAGAGTGAGATGCCAGCTACTTTCATTCAGTCAGTAGCTTCAATCATTTCTGGATGTTTTTCAATCGTAAAAATGAATGAATATTGTAAATGCACAAACAGTAATTTCTCCACATTGCAAGGTGCAATTCTGAAATTTTTTGCTTTTTCCTGCTCCTCTTAGCATGATAAAGAAGATTCAAAGAGAGTGAGATGCCAGCTCCTTTAATTCAGTCAGTAGCTTCAAACATTTCTGGTATATGAATAACATGATGTTTTTCAATGGCAAAAATCAGTGAATATTGTAAATGCACAAACAGTAATTTCTCCGCATTGCAAGGTGCAATTCTGAAATTTTTTGCTTTTTCCTGCTCCTCTTAGCATGATAAAGAAGATTCAAAGAGAGTGAGATGCCAGCTCCTTTCATTCAGTCAGTAGCTTCAAACATTTCTGGTATATGAATAACATGATGTTTTTCAATGGCAAAAATCAATGAATATTGTAAATGCACAAACAGTAATTTCTCCGCATTGCAAGGTGCAATTCTGAAATTTTTTGCTTTTTCCTGCTCCTCTTAGCATGATAAAGAAGATTCAAAGAGAGTGAGATGCCAGCTCCTTTCATTCAGTCAGTAGCTTCAATCATTTCTGGACGTTTTTCAATGGCAAAAATCAATGAATATTGTAAATGCACAAACAGTAATTTCTCCGCATTGCAAGGTGCAATTCTGAAATTTTTTGCTTTTTCCTGCTCCTCTTAGCATGATAAAGAAGATTCAAAGAGAGTGAGATGCCAGCTCCTTTCATTCAGTCAGTACCTTCAATCATTTCTGGATGTTTTTCAATGGCAAAAATCAATGAATATTGTAAATGCACAAACAGTAATTTCTCCGCATTGCAAGGTGCAATTCTGAAATTTTTTGCTTTTTCCCGCTCCTCTTAGCATGATAAAGAAGATTCAAAGAGAGTGACGTGCCAGCTCCTTTCATTCAGTCAGTAGCTTCAAACATTTCTGGTATATGAATAACATGTTTTTCAATGGCAAAAATCAATGAATATTGTAAATGCACAAACAGTAATTTCTCCGCATTGCAAGGTGCAATTCTGAAATTTTTTGATTTTTCCTGCTCCTCTTAGCATGATAAAGAAGATTCAAAGAGAGTGAGATGCCAGCTCCTTTCATTCAGTCAGTAGCTTCAATCATTTCTGGACGTTTTTCAATGGCAAAAATCAATGAATATTGTAAATGCACAAACAGTAATTTCTCCGCATTGCAAGGTGCAATTCTGAAATTTTTTGCTTTTTCCTGCTCCTCTTAGCATGATAAAGAAGATTCAAAGAGAGTGAGATGCCAGCTCCTTTCATTCAGTCAGTAGCTTCAATCATTTCTGGACGTTTTTCAATGGCAAAAATCAATGAATATTGTAAATGCACAAACAGTAATTTCTCCGCATTGCAAGGTGCAATTCTGAAATTTTTTGCTTTTTCCTGCTCCTCTTAGCATGATAAAGAAGATTCAAAGAGAGTGAGATGCCAGCTCCTTTCATTCAGTCAGTAGCTTCAAACATTTCTGGTATATGAATAACATGATGTTTTTCAATGGCAAAAATCAATGAATATTGTAAATGCACAAACAGTAATTTCTCCGCATTGCAAGGTGCAAGTCAGAAATTTTTTGCTTTTTCCTGCTCCTCTTAGCATGGTAAAGAAGATTCAAAGAGAGTGAGATGCCAGCTACTTTCATTCAGTCAGTAGCTTCAATCATTTCTGGACGTTTTTCAATGGTAAAAATCAATGAATATTGTAAATGCACAAACAGTAATTTCTCCACATTGCAAGGTGCAATTCTGAAATTTTTTGCTTTTTCCTGCTCCTCTTAGCATGATAAAGAAGATTCAAAGAGAGTGAGATGCCAGCTCCTTTCATTCAGTCAGTAGCTTCAAACATTTCTGGTATATGAATAACATGATGTTTTTCAATGGCAAAAATCAATGAATATTGTAAATGCACAAACAGTAATTTCTCCGCATTGCAAGGTGCAATTCTGAAATTTTTTGCTTTTTCCTGCTCCTCTTAGCATGATAAAGAAGATTCAAAGAGAGTGAGATGCCAGCTCCTTTCATTCAGTCAGTAGCTTCAAACATTTCTGGTATATGAATAACATGATGTTTTTCAATGGCAAAAATCAATGAATATTGTAAATGCACAAACAGTAATTTCTCCGCATTGCAAGGTGCAATTCTGAAATTTTTTGCTTTTTCCTGCTCCTCTTAGCATGATAAAGAAGATTCAAAGAGAGTGAGATGCCAGCTCCTTTCATTCAGTCAGTAGCTTCAATCATTTCTGGACGTTTTTCAATGGCAAAAATCAATGAATATTGTAAATGCACAAACAGTAATTTCTCCGCATTGCAAGGTGCAATTCTGAAATTTTTTGCTTTTTCCTGCTCCTCTTAGCATGATAAAGAAGATTCAAAGAGAGTGAGATGCCAGCTCCTTTCATTCAGTCAGTAGCTTCAATCATTTCTGGACGTTTTTCAATGGCAAAAATCAATGAATATTGTAAATGCACAAACAGTAATTTCTCCGCATTGCAAGGTGCAATTCTGAAATTTTTTGCTTTTTCCTGCTCCTCTTAGCATGATAAAGAAGATTCAAAGAGAGTGAGATGCCAGCTCCTTTCATTCAGTCAGTAGCTTCAATCATTTCTGGACGTTTTTCAATGGCAAAAATCAATGAATATTGTAAATGCACAAACAGTAATTTCTCCGCATTGCAAGGTGCAATTCTGAAATTTTTTGCTTTTTCCTGCTCCTCTTAGCATGACAAAGAAGATTCAAAGAGAGTAAGATGCCAGCTCCTTTCATTCAGTCAGTAGCTTCAATCATTTCTGGTATATGAATAACATGATGTTTTTCAATGGCAAAAATCAATGAATATTGTAAATGCACAAACAGTAATTTCTCCGCATTGCAAGGTGCAATTCTGAAATTTTTTGCTTTTTCCTGCTCCTCTTAGCATGATAAAGAAGATTCAAAGAGAGTGAGATGCCAGCTCCTTTCATTCAGTCAGTAGCTTCAATCATTTCTGGACGTTTTTCAATGGCAAAAATCAATGAATATTGTAAATGCACAAACAGTAATTTCTCCGCATTGCAAGGTGCAATTCTGAAATTTTTTGCTTTTTCCTGCTCCTCTTAGCATGATAAAGAAGATTCAAAGAGAGTGAGATACCAGCTCCTTTCATTCAGTCAGTAGCTTCAATCATTTCTGGACGTTTTTCAATGGCAAAAATCAATGAATATTGTAAATGCACAAACAGTAATTTCTCCGCATTGCAAGGTGCAATTCTGAAATTTTTTGCTTTTTCCTGCTCCTCTTAGCATGATAAAGAAGATTCAAAGAGAGTGAGATGCCAGCTCCTTTCATTCAGTCAGTAGCTTCAAACATTTCTTGTATATGAATAACATGATGTTTTTCAATGGCAAAAATCAATGAATATTGTAAAAGCACAAACAGTAATTTCTCCGCATTGCAAGGTGCAATTCTGAAATTTTTTGCTTTTTCCTGCTCCTCTTAGCATGATAAAGAAGATTCAAAGAGAGTGAGATGCCAGCTCCTTTCATTCAGTCAGTAGCTTCAATCATTTCTGGACGTTTTTCAATGGCAAAAATCAATGAATATTGTAAATGCACAAACAGTAATTTCTCCGCATTGCAAGGTGCAATTCTGAAATTTTTTGCTTTTTCCTGCTCCTCTTAGCATGATAAAGAAGATTCAAAGAGAGTGAGATGCCAGCTCCTTTCATTCAGTCAGTAGCTTCAATCATTTCTGGTATATGAATAACATGATGTTTTTCAATGGCAAAAATCAATGAATATTGTAAATGCACAAACAGTAATTTCTCCGCATTGCAAGTTGCAATTCTGAAATTTTTTGCTTTTTCCTGCTCCTCTTAGCATGATAAAGAAGATTCAAAGAGAGTGAGATGCCAGCTCCTTTCATTCAGTCAGTAGCTTCAATCATTTCTGGACGTTTTTCAATGGCAAAAATCAATGAATATTGTAAATGCACAAACAGTAATTTCTCCGCATTGCAAGGTGCAATTCTGAAATTTTTTGCTTTTTCCTGCTCCTCTTAGCATGATAAAGAAGATTCAAAGAGAGTGAGATGCCAGCTCCTTTCATTCAGTCAGTAGCTTCAATCATTTCTGGACGTTTTTCAATGGCAAAAATCAATGAATATTGTAAATGCACAAACAGTAATTTCTCCGCATTGCAAGGTGCAATTCTGAAATTTTTTGCTTTTTCCTGCTCCTCTTAGCATGATAAAGAAGATTCAAAGAGAGTTAGATGCCAGCTCCTTTCATTCAGTCAGTAGCTTCAAACATTTCTGGTATATGAATAACATGATGTTTTTCAATGGCAAAAATCAATGAATATTGTAAAAGCACAAACAGTAATTTCTCCGCATTGCAAGGTGCAATTCTGAAATTTTTTGCTTTTTCCTGCTCCTCTTAGCATGATAAAGAAGATTCAAAGAGAGTGAGATGCCAGCTCCTTTCATTCAGTCAGTAGCTTCAATCATTTCTGGACGTTTTTCAATGGCAAAAATCAATGAATATTGTAAATGCACAAACAGTAATTTCTCCGCATTGCAAGGTGCAATTCTGAAATTTTTTGCTTTTTCCTGCTCCTCTTAGCATGATAAAGAAGATTCAAAGAGAGTGAGATGCCAGCTCCTTTCATTCAGTCAGTACCTTCAATCATTTCTGGATGTTTTTCAATGGCAAAAATCAATGAATATTGTAAATGCACAAACAGTAATTTCTCCGCATTGCAAGGTGCAATTCTGAAATTTTTTGCTTTTTCCCGCTCCTCTTAGCATGATAAAGAAGATTCAAAGAGAGTGAGGTGCCAGCTCCTTTCATTCAGTCAGTAGCTTCAAACATTTCTGGTATATGAATAACATGTTTTTCAATGGCAAAAATCAATGAATATTGTAAATGCACAAACAGTAATTTCTCCGCATTGCAAGGTGCAATTCTGAAATTTTTTGATTTTTCCTGCTCCTCTTAGCATGATAAAGAAGATTCAAAGAGAGTGAGATGCCAGCTCCTTTCATTCAGTCAGTAGCTTCAATCATTTCTGGACGTTTTTCAATGGCAAAAATCAATGAATATTGTAAATGCACAAACAGTAATTTCTCCGCATTGCAAGGTGCAATTCTGAAATTTTTTGCTTTTTCCTGCTCCTCTTAGCATGATAAAGAAGATTCAAGGAGAGTGAGATGCCAGCTCCTTTCATTCAGTCAGTAGCTTCAATCATTTCTGGACGTTTTTCAATGGCAAAAATCAATGAATATTGTAAATGCACAAACAGTAATTTCTCCGCATTGCAAGGTGCAATTCTGAAATTTTTTGCTTTTTCCTGCTCCTCTTAGCATGATAAAGAAGATTCAAAGAGAGTGAGATACCAGCTCCTTTCATTCAGTCAGTAGCTTCAATCATTTCTGGACGTTTTTCAATGGCAAAAATCAATGAATATTGTAAATGCACAAACAGTAATTTCTCCGCATTGCAAGGTGCAATTCTGAAATTTTTTGCTTTTTCCTGCTCCTCTTAGCATGATAAAGAAGATTCAAAGAGAGTGAGATGCCAGCTCCTTTCATTCAGTCAGTAGCTTCAAACATTTCTTGTATATGAATAACATGATGTTTTTCAATGGCAAAAATCAATGAATATTGTAAAAGCACAAACAGTAATTTCTCCGCATTGCAAGGTGCAATTCTGAAATTTTTTGCTTTTTCCTGCTCCTCTTAGCATGATAAAGAAGATTCAAAGAGAGTGAGATGCCAGCTCCTTTCATTCAGTCAGTAGCTTCAATCATTTCTGGACGTTTTTCAATGGCAAAAATCAATGAATATTGTAAATGCACAAACAGTAATTTCTCCGCATTGCAAGGTGCAATTCTGAAATTTTTTGCTTTTTCCTGCTCCTCTTAGCATGATAAAGAAGATTCAAAGAGAGTGAGATGCCAGCTCCTTTCATTCAGTCAGTAGCTTCAATCATTTCTGGTATATGAATAACATGATGTTTTTCAATGGCAAAAATCAATGAATATTGTAAATGCACAAACAGTAATTTCTCCGCATTGCAAGTTGCAATTCTGAAATTTTTTGCTTTTTCCTGCTCCTCTTAGCATGATAAAGAAGATTCAAAGAGAGTGAGATGCCAGCTCCTTTCATTCAGTCAGTAGCTTCAATCATTTCTGGACGTTTTTCAATGGCAAAAATCAATGAATATTGTAAATGCACAAACAGTAATTTCTCCGCATTGCAAGGTGCAATTCTGAAATTTTTTGCTTTTTCCTGCTCCTCTTAGCATGATAAAGAAGATTCAAAGAGAGTGAGATGCCAGCTCCTTTCATTCAGTCAGTAGCTTCAATCATTTCTGGACGTTTTTCAATGGCAAAAATCAATGAATATTGTAAATGCACAAACAGTAATTTCTCCGCATTGCAAGGTGCAATTCTGAAATTTTTTGCTTTTTCCTGCTCCTCTTAGCATGATAAAGAAGATTCAAAGAGAGTTAGATGCCAGCTCCTTTCATTCAGTCAGTAGCTTCAAACATTTCTGGTATATGAATAACATGATGTTTTTCAATGGCAAAAATCAATGAATATTGTAAAAGCACAAACAGTAATTTCTCCGCATTGCAAGGTGCAATTCTGAAATTTTTTGCTTTTTCCTGCTCCTCTTAGCATGATAAAGAAGATTCAAAGAGAGTGAGATGCCAGCTCCTTTCATTCAGTCAGTAGCTTCAATCATTTCTGGACGTTTTTCAATGGCAAAAATCAATGAATATTGTAAATGCACAAACAGTAATTTCTCCGCATTGCAAGGTGCAATTCTGAAATTTTTTGCTTTTTCCTGCTCCTCTTAGCATGATAAAGAAGATTCAAAGAGAGTGAGATGCCAGCTCCTTTCATTCAGTCAGTACCTTCAATCATTTCTGGATGTTTTTCAATGGCAAAAATCAATGAATATTGTAAATGCACAAACAGTAATTTCTCCGCATTGCAAGGTGCAATTCTGAAATTTTTTGCTTTTTCCCGCTCCTCTTAGCATGATAAAGAAGATTCAAAGAGAGTGAGGTGCCAGCTCCTTTCATTCAGTCAGTAGCTTCAAACATTTCTGGTATATGAATAACATGTTTTTCAATGGCAAAAATCAATGAATATTGTAAATGCACAAACAGTAATTTCTCCGCATTGCAAGGTGCAATTCTGAAATTTTTTGATTTTTCCTGCTCCTCTTAGCATGATAAAGAAGATTCAAAGAGAGTGAGATGCCAGCTCCTTTCATTCAGTCAGTAGCTTCAATCATTTCTGGACGTTTTTCAATGGCAAAAATCAATGAATATTGTAAATGCACAAACAGTAATTTCTCCGCATTGCAAGGTGCAATTCTGAAATTTTTTGCTTTTTCCTGCTCCTCTTAGCATGATAAAGAAGATTCAAGGAGAGTGAGATGCCAGCTCCTTTCATTCAGTCAGTAGCTTCAATCATTTCTGGACGTTTTTCAATGGCAAAAATCAATGAATATTGTAAATGCACAAACAGTAATTTCTCCGCATTGCAAGGTGCAATTCTGAAATTTTTTGCTTTTTCCTGCTCCTCTTAGCATGATAAAGAAGATTCAAAGAGAGTGAGATGCCAGCTCCTTTCATTCAGTCAGTAGCTTCAAACATTTCTGGTATATGAATAACATGATGTTTTTCAATGGCAAAAATCAATGAATATTGTAAATGCACAAACAGTAATTTCTCCGCATTGCAAGGTGCAAGTCTGAAATTTTTTGCTTTTTCCTGCTCCTCTTAGCATGGTAAAGAAGATTCAAAGAGAGTGAGATGCCAGCTACTTTCATTCAGTCAGTAGCTTCAATCATTTCTGGACGTTTTTCAATGGTAAAAATCAATGAATATTGTAAATGCACAAACAGTAATTTCTCCACATTGCAAGGTGCAATTCTGAAATTTTTTGCTTTTTCCTGCTCCTCTTAGCATGATAAAGAAGATTCAAAGAGAGTGAGATGCCAGCTCCTTTCATTCAGTCAGTAGCTTCAAACATTTCTGGTATATGAATAACATGATGTTTTTCAATGGCAAAAATCAATGAATATTGTAAATGCACAAACAGTAATTTCTCCGCATTGCAAGGTGCAATTCTGAAATTTTTTGCTTTTTCCTGCTCCTCTTAGCATGATAAAGAAGATTCAAAGAGAGTGAGATGCCAGCTCCTTTCATTCAGTCAGTAGCTTCAAACATTTCTGGTATATGAATAACATGATGTTTTTCAATGGCAAAAATCAATGAATATTGTAAATGCACAAACAGTAATTTCTCCGCATTGCAAGGTGCAATTCGGAAATTTTTTGCTTTTTCCTGCTCCTCTTAGCATGATAAAGAAGATTCAAAGAGAGTGAGATGCCAGCTCCTTTCATTCAGTCAGTAGCTTCAATCATTTCTGGACGTTTTTCAATGGCAAAAATCAATGAATATTGTAAATGCACAAACAGTAATTTCTCCGCATTGCAAGGTGCAATTCTGAAATTTTTTGCTTTTTCCTGCTCCTCTTAGCATGATAAAGAAGATTCAAAGAGAGTGAGATGCCAGCTCCTTTCATTCAGTCAGTAGCTTCAATCATTTCTGGACGTTTTTCAATGGCAAAAATCAATGAATATTGTAAATGCACAAACAGTAATTTCTCCGCATTGCAAGGTGCAATTCTGAAATTTTTTGCTTTTTCCTGCTCCTCTTAGCATGATAAAGAAGATTCAAAGAGAGTGAGATGCCAGCTCCTTTCATTCAGTCAGTAGCTTCAATCATTTCTGGACGTTTTTCAATGGCAAAAATCAATGAATATTGTAAATGCACAAACAGTAATTTCTCCGCATTGCAAGGTGCAATTCTGAAATTTTTTGCTTTTTCCTGCTCCTCTTAGCATGAGAAAGAAGATTCAAAGAGAGTAAGATGCCAGCTCCTTTCATTCAGTCAGTAGCTTCAATCATTTCTGGTATATGAATAACATGATGTTTTTCAATGGCAAAAATCAATGAATATTGTAAATGCACAAACAGTAATTTCTCCGCATTGCAAGGTGCAATTCTGAAATTTTTTGCTTTTTCCTGCTCCTCTTAGCATGATAAAGAAGATTCAAAGAGAGTGAGATGCCAGCTCCTTTCATTCAGTCAGTAGCTTCAATCATTTCTGGACGTTTTTCAATGGCAAAAATCAATGAATATTGTAAATGCACAAACAGTAATTTCTCCGCATTGCAAGGTGCAATTCTGAAATTTTTTGCTTTTTCCTGCTCCTCTTAGCATGATAAAGAAGATTCAAAGAGAGTGAGATGCTAGCTCCTTTCATTCAGTCAGTAGCTTCAATCATTTCTGGACGTTTTTCAATGGCAAAAATCAATGAATATTGTAAATGCACAAACAGTAATTTCTCCGCATTGCAAGGTGCAATTCTGAAATTTTTTGCTTTTTCCTGCTCCTCTTAGCATGATAAAGAAGATTCAAAGAGAGTGAGATGCCAGCTCCTTTCATTCAGTCAGTAGCTTCAAACATTTCTTGTATATGAATAACATGATGTTTTTCAATGGCAAAAATCAATGAATATTGTAAAAGCACAAACAGTAATTTCTCCGCATTGCAAGGTGCAATTCTGAAATTTTTTGCTTTTTCCTGCTCCTCTTAGCATGATAAAGAAGATTCAAAGAGAGTGAGATGCCAGCTCCTTTCATTCAGTCAGTAGCTTCAATCATTTCTTGACGTTTTTCAATGGCAAAAATCAATGAATATTGTAAATGCACAAACAGTAATTTCTCCGCATTGCAAGGTGCAATTCTGAAATTTTTTGCTTTTTCCTGCTCCTCTTAGCATGATAAAGAAGATTCAAAGAGAGTGAGATGCCAGCTCCTTTCATTCAGTCAGTAGCTTCAATCATTTCTGGTATATGAATAACATGATGTTTTTCAATGGCAAAAATCAATGAATATTGTAAATGCACAAACAGTAATTTCTCCGCATTGCAAGTTGCAATTCTGAAATTTTTTGCTTTTTCCTGCTCCTCTTAGCATGATAAAGAAGATTCAAAGAGAGTGAGATGCCAGCTCCTTTCATTCAGTCAGTAGCTTCAAACATTTCTGGTATATGAATAACATGATGTTTTTCAATGGCAAAAATCAATGAATATTGTAAATGCACAAACAGTAATTTCTCCGCATTGCAAGGTGCAATTCTGAAATTTTTTGCTTTTTCCTGCTCCTCTTAGCATGATAAAGAAGATTCAAAGAGAGTGAGATGCCAGTTCCTTTCATTCAGTCAGTAGCTTCAATCATTTCTGGACGTTTTTCAATGGCAAAAATCAATGAATATTGTAAATGCACAAACAGTAATTTCTCCGCATTGCAAGGTGCAATTCTGAAATTTTTTGCTTTTTCCTGCTCCTCTTAGCATGATAAAGAAGATTCAAAGAGAGTTAGATGCCAGCTCCTTTCATTCAGTCAGTAGCTTCAAACATTTCTGGTATATGAATAACATGATGTTTTTCAATGGCAAAAATCAATGAATATTGTAAAAGCACAAACAGTAATTTCTCCGCATTGCAAGGTGCAATTCAGAAATTTTTTGCTTTTTCCTGCTCCTCTTAGCATGATAAAGAAGATTCAAAGAGAGTGAGATGCCAGCTCCTTTCATTCAGTCAGTAGCTTCAATCATTTCTGGACGTTTTTCAATGGCAAAAATCAATGAATATTGTAAATGCACAAACAGTAATTTCTCCGCATTGCAAGGTGCAATTCTGAAATTTTTTGCTTTTTCCTGCTCCTCTTAGCATGATAAAGAAGATTCAAAGAGAGTGAGATGCCAGCTCCTTTCATTCAGTCAGTAGCTTCAATCATTTCTGGTATATGAATAACATGATGTTTTTCAATGGCAAAAATCAATGAATATTGTAAATGCACAAACAGTAATTTCTCCACATTGCAAGGTGCAATTCTGAAATTTTTTGCTTTTTCCTGCTCCTCTTAGCATGATAAAGAAGATTCAAAGAGAGTGAGATGCCAGCTCCTTTCATTCAGTCAGTAGCTTCAATCATTTCTGGACGTTTTTCAATGGCAAAAATCAATGAATATTGTAAATGCACAAACAGTAATTTCTCCGCATTGCAAGGTGCAATTCTGAAATTTTTTGCTTTTTCCTGCTCCTCTTAGCATGATAAAGAAGATTCAAAGAGAGCGAGATGCCAGCTCCTTTCATTCAGTCAGTAGCTTCAATCATTTCTGGTATATGAATAACATGATGTTTTTCAATGGCAAAAATCAATGAATATTGTAAATGCACAAACAGTAATTTCTCCGCATTGCAAGGTGCAATTGTGAAATTTTTTGCTTTTTCCTGCTCCTCTTAGCATGATAAAGAAGATTCAAAGAGAGTGAGATGCCAGCTCCTTTCATTCAGTCAGTAGCTTCAATCATTTCTGGACGTTTTTCAATGGCAAAAATCAATGAATATTGTAAATGCACAAACAGTAATTTCTCCGCATTGCAAGGTGCAATTCTGAAATTTTTTGCTTTTTCCTGCTCCTCTTAGCATGATAAAGAAGATTCAAAGAGAGTGAGATGCCAGCTCCTTTCATTCAGTCAGTAGCTTCAATCATTTCTGGTATATGAATAACATGATGTTTTTCAATGGCAAAAATCAATGAATATTGTAAATGCACAAACAGTAATTTCTCCGCATTGCAAGGTGCAATTCTGAAATTTTTTGCTTTTTCCTGCTCCTCTTAGCATGATAAAGAAGATTCAAAGAGAGTGAGATGCCAGCTCCTTTCATTCAGTCAGTAGCTTCAAACATTTCTGGTATATGAATAACATGATGTTTTTCAATGGCAAAAATCAATGAATATTGTAAATGCACAAACAGTAATTTCTCCGCATTGCAAGGTGCAATTCTGAAATTTTTTGATTTTTCCTGCTCCTCTTAGCATGATAAAGAAGATTCAAAGAGAGTGAGATGCCAGCTCCTTTCATTCAGTCAGTAGCTTCAATCATTTCTGGATGTTTTTCAATGGCAAAAATCAATGAATATTGTAAATGCACAAACAGTAATTTCTCCGCATTGCAAGGTGCAATTCTGAAATTTTTTGCTTTTTCCTGCTCCTCTTAGCATGATAAAGAAGATTCAAAGAGAGTGAGATGTCAGCTCCTTTCATTCAGTCAGTAGCTTCAAACATTTCTGGTATATGAATAACATGATGTTTTTCAATGGCAAAAATCAATGAATTTTGTAAATGCACAAACAGTAATTTCTCCGCATTGCAAGGTGCAATTCTGAAATTTTTTGCTTTTTCCTGCTCCTCTTAGCATGATAAAGAAGATTCAAAGAGAGTGAGATGCCAGTTCCTTTCATTCAGTCAGTAGCTTCAATCATTTCTGGACGTTTTTCAATGGCAAAAATCAATGAATATTGTAAATGCACAAACAGTAATTTCTCCGCATTGCAAGGTGCAATTCTGAAATTTTTTGCTTTTTCCTGCTCCTCTTAGCATGATAAAGAAGATTCAAAGAGAGTGAGATGCCAGCTCCTTTCATTCAGTCAGTAGCTTCAATCATTTCTGGTATATGAATAACATGATGTTTTTCAATGGCAAAAATCAATGAATATTGTAAATGCACAAACAGTAATTTCTCCGCATTGCAAGGTGCAATTCTGAATTTTTTTGCTTTTTCCTGCTCCTCTTAGCATGATAAAGAAGATTCAAAGAGAGTGAGATGCCAGCTCCTTTCATTCAGTCAGTAGCTTCAATCATTTCTGGACGTTTTTCAATGGCAAAAATCAATGAATATTGTAAATGCACAAACAGTAATTTCTCCGCATTGCAAGGTGCAATTCTGAAATTTTTTGCTTTTTCCTGCTCCTCTTAGCATGATAAACAAGATTCAAAGAGAGTGAGATGCCAGCTCCTTTCATTCAGTCAGTAGCTTCAATCATTTCTGGACGTTTTTCAATGGCAAAAATCAATGAATATTGTAAATGCACAAACAGTAATTTCTCCGCATTGCAAGGTGCAATTCTGAAATTTTTTGCTTTTTCCTGCTCCTCTTAGCATGATAAAGAAGATTCAAAGAGAGTGAGATGCCAGCTCCTTTCATTCAGTCAGTAGCTTCAAACATTTCTGGTATATGAATAACATGATGTTTTTCAATGGCAAAAATCAATGAATATTGTAAATGCACAAACAGTAATTTCTCCGCATTGCAAGGTGCAAGTCTGAAATTTTTTGCTTTTTCCTGCTCCTCTTAGCATGATAAAGAAGATTCAAAGAGAGTGAGATGCCAGCTACTTTCATTCAGTCAGTAGCTTCAATCATTTCTGGACGTTTTTCAATGGTAAAAATCAATGAATATTGTAAATGCACAAACAGTAATTTCTCCACATTGCAAGGTGCAATTCTGAATTTTTTTGCTTTTTCCTGCTCCTCTTAGCATGATAAAGAAGATTCAAAGAGAGTGAGATGCCAGCTCCTTTCATTCAGTCAGTAGCTTCAATCATTTCTGGTATATGAATAACATGATGTTTTTCAATGGCAAAAATCAATGAATATTGTAAATGCACAAACAGTAATTTCTCCGCATTGCAAGGTGCAATTCTGAAATTTTTTGCTTTTTCCTGCTCCTCTTAGCATGATAAAGAAGATTCAAAGAGAGTGAGATGCCAGCTCCTTTCATTCAGTCAGTAGCTTCAATCATTTCTGGACGTTTTTCAATGGCAAAAATCAATGAATTTTGTAAATGCACAAACAGTAATTTCTCCGCATTGCAAGGTGCAATTCTGAAATTTTTTGCTTTTTCCTGCTCCTCTTAGCATGATAAAGAAGATTCAAAGAGAGTGAGATGCCAGCTCCTTTCATTCAGTCAGTAGCTTCAAACATTTCTGGTATATGAATAACATGATGTTTTTCAATGGCAAAAATCAATGAATTTTGTAAATGCACAAACAGTAATTTCTCCGCATTGCAAGGTGCAATTCTGAAATTTTTTGCTTTTTCCTGCTCCTCTTAGCATGATAAAGAAGATTCAAAGAGAGTGAGATGCCAGTTCCTTTCATTCAGTCAGTAGCTTCAATCATTTCTGGACGTTTTTCAATGGCAAAAATCAATGAATATTGTAAATGCACAAACAGTAATTTCTCCGCATTGCAAGGTGCAATTCTGAAATTTTTTGCTTTTTCCTGCTCCTCTTAGCATGATAAAGAAGATTCAAAGAGAGTGAGATGCCAGCTCCTTTCATTCAGTCAGTAGCTTCAATCATTTCTGGTATATGAATAACATGATGTTTTTCAATGGCAAAAATCAATGAATATTGTAAATGCACAAACAGTAATTTCTCCGCATTGCAAGGTGCAATTCTGAAATTTTTTGCTTTTTCCTGCTCCTCTTAGCATGATAAAGAAGATTCAAAGAGAGTGAGATGCCAGCTCCTTTCATTCAGTCAGTAGCTTCAATCATTTCTGGACGTTTTTCAATGGCAAAAATCAATGAATATTGTAAATGCACAAACAGTAATTTCTCCGCATTGCAAGGTGCAATTCTGAAATTTTTTGCTTTTTCCTGCTCCTCTTAGCATGGTAAAGAAGATTCAAAGAGAGTGAGATGCCAGCTCCTTTCATTCAGTCAGTAGCTTCAATCATTTCTGGACGTTTTTCAATGGCAAAAATCAATGAATATTGTAAATGCACAAACAGTAATTTCTCCGCATTGCAAGGTGCAATTCTGAAATTTTTTGCTTTTTCCTGCTCCTCTTAGCATGATAAAGAAGATTCAAAGAGAGTGAGATGTCAGCTCCTTTCATTCAGTCAGTAGCTTCAAACATTTCTGGTATATGAATAACATGATGTTTTTCAATGGCAAAAATCAATGAATTTTGTAAATGCACAAACAGTAATTTCTCCGCATTGCAAGGTGCAATTCTGAAATTTTTTGCTTTTTCCTGCTCCTCTTAGCATGATAAAGAAGATTCAAAGAGAGTGAGATGCCAGTTCCTTTCATTCAGTCAGTAGCTTCAATCATTTCTGGACGTTTTTCAATGGCAAAAATCAATGAATATTGTAAATGCACAAACAGTAATTTCTCCGCATTGCAAGGTGCAATTCTGAAATTTTTTGCTTTTTCCTGCTCCTCTTAGCATGATAAAGAAGATTCAAAGAGAGTGAGATGCCAGCTCCTTTCATTCAGTCAGTAGCTTCAATCATTTCTGGTATATGAATAACATGATGTTTTTCAATGGCAAAAATCAATGAATATTGTAAATGCACAAACAGTAATTTCTCCGCATTGCAAGGTGCAATTCTGAAATTTTTTGCTTTTTCCTGCTCCTCTTAGCATGATAAAGAAGATTCAAAGAGAGTGAGATGCCAGCTCCTTTCATTCAGTCAGTAGCTTCAATCATTTCTGGACGTTTTTCAATGGCAAAAATCAATGAATATTGTAAATGCACAAACAGTAATTTCTCCGCATTGCAAGGTGCAATTCTGAAATTTTTTGCTTTTTCCTGCTCCTCTTAGCATGATAAACAAGATTCAAAGAGAGTGAGATGCCAGCTCCTTTCATTCAGTCAGTAGCTTCAATCATTTCTGGACGTTTTTCAATGGCAAAAATCAATGAATATTGTAAATGCACAAACAGTAATTTCTCCGCATTGCAAGGTGCAAGTCTGAAATTTTTTGCTTTTTCCTGCTCCTCTTAGCATGATAAAGAAGATTCAAAGAGAGTGAGATGCCAGCTACTTTCATTCAGTCAGTAGCTTCAATCATTTCTGGACGTTTTTCAATGGTAAAAATCAATGAATATTGTAAATGCACAAACAGTAATTTCTCCACATTGCAAGGTGCAATTCTGAAATTTTTTGCTTTTTCCTGCTCCTCTTAGCATGATAAAGAAGATTCAAAGAGAGTGAGATGCCAGCTCCTTTCATTCAGTCAGTAGCTTCAAACATTTCTGGTATATGAATAACATGATGTTTTTCAATGGCAAAAATCAATGAATATTGTAAATGCACAAACAGTAATTTCTCTGCATTGCAAGGTGCAATTCTGAAATTTTTTGCTTTTTCCTGCTCCTCTTAGCATGATAAAGAAGATTCAAAGAGAGTGAGATGCCAGCTACTTTCATTCAGTCAGTAGCTTCAATCATTTCTGGACGTTTTTCAATGATAAAAATCAATGAATATTGTAAATGCACAAACAGTAATTTCTCCACATTGCAAGGTGCAATTCTGAATTTTTTTGCTTTTTCCTGCTCCTCTTAGCATGATAAAGAAGATTCAAAGAGAGTGAGATGCCAGCTCCTTTCATTCAGTCAGTAGCTTCAAACATTTCTGGTATATGAATAACATGATGTTTTTCAATGGCAAAAATCAATGAATATTGTAAATGCACAAACAGTAATTTCTCCGCATTGCAAGGTGCAATTCTGAAATTTTTTGCTTTTTCCTGCTCCTCTTAGCATGATAAAGAAGATTCAAAGAGAGTGAGATGCCAGCTCCTTTCATTCAGTCAGTAGCTTCAAACATTTCTGGTATATGAATAACATGATGTTTTTCAATGGCAAAAATCAATGAATATTGTAAATGCACAAACAGTAATTTCTCCGCATTGCAAGGTGCAATTCTGAAATTTTTTGCTTTTTCCTGCTCCTCTTAGCATGATAAAGAATATTCAAAGAGAGTGAGATGCCAGCTCCTTTCATTCAGTCAGTAGCTTCAATCATTTCTGGATGTTTTTCAATGGCAAAAATCAATGAATATTGTAAATGCACAAACTGTAATTTCTCCGCATTGCAAGGTGCAATTCTGAAATTTTTGGCTTTTTCCTGCTCCTCTTAGCATGATAAAGAAGATTCAAAGAGAGTGAGATGCCAGCTCCTTTCATTCAGTCAGTAGCTTCAATCATTTCTGGAAGTTTTTCAATGGCAAAAATCAATGAATATTGTAAATGCACAAACAGTAATTTCTCCGCATTGCAAGGTGCAATTCTGAAATTTTTTGCTTTTTCCTGCTCCTCTTAGCATGATAAAGAAGATTCAAAGAGAGTGAGATGCCACCTCCTTTCATTCAGTCAGTACCTTCAATCATTTCTGGATGTTTTTCAATGGCAAAAATCAATGAATATTGTAAATGCACAAACAGTAATTTCTCCGCATTGCAAGGTGCAATTCTGAAATTTTTTGCTTTTTCCCGCTCCTCTTAGCATGATAAAGAAGATTCAAAGAGAGTGAGGTGCCAGCTCCTTTCATTCAGTCAGTAGCTTCAAACATTTCTGGTATATGAATAACATGTTTTTCAATGGCAAAAATCATTGAATATTGTAAATGCACAAACAGTAATTTCTCCGCATTGCAAGGTGCAATTCTGAAATTTTTTGATTTTTCCTGCTCCTCTTAGCATGATAAAGAAGATTCAAAGAGAGTGAGATGCCAGCTCCTTTCATTCAGTCAGTAGCTTCAATCATTTCTGGACGTTTTTCAATGGCAAAAATCAATGAATATTGTAAATGCACAAACAGTAATTTCTCCGCATTGCAAGGTGCAATTCTGAAATTTTTTGCTTTTTCCTGCTCCTCTTAGCATGATAAAGAAGATTCAAAGAGAGTGAGATGCCAGCTCCTTTCATTCAGTCAGTAGCTTCAATCATTTCTGGACGTTTTTCAATGGCAAAAATCAATGAATATTGTAAATGCACAAACAGTAATTTCTCCGCATTGCAAGGTGCAATTCTAAAATTTTTTGCTTTTTCCTGCTCCTCTTAGCATGATAAAGAAGATTCAAAGAGAGTGAGATGCCAGCTCCTTTCATTCAGTCAGTAGCTTCAAACATTTCTGGTATATGAATAACATGATGTTTTTCAATGGCAAAAATCAATGAATATTGTAAATGCACAAACAGTAATTTCTCCGCATTGCAAGGTGCAAGTCTGAAATTTTTTGCTTTTTCCTGCTCCTCTTAGCATGATAAAGAAGATTCAAAGAGAGTGAGATGCCAGCTACTTTCATTCAGTCAGTAGCTTCAATCATTTCTGGACGTTTTTCAATGGTAAAAATCAATGAATATTGTAAATGCACAAACAGTAATTTCTCCACATTGCAAGGTGCAATTCTGAAATTTTTTGCTTTTTCCTGCTCCTCAGCATGATAAAGAAGATTCAAAGAGAGTGAGATGCCAGCTCCTTTCATTCAGTCAGTAGCTTCAAACATTTCTGGTATATGAATAACATGATGTTTTTCAATGGCAAAAATCAATGAATATTGTAAATGCACAAACAGTAATTTCTCCGCATTGCAAGGTGCAATTCTGAAATTTTTTGCTTTTTCCTGCTCCTCTTAGCATGATAAAGAAGATTCAAAGAGAGTGAGATGCCAGCTCCTTTCATTCAGTCAGTAGTTTCAAACATTTCTGGTATATGAATAACATGATGTTTTTCAATGGCAAAAATCAATGAATATTGTAAATGCACAAAGAGTAATTTCTCCGCATTGCAAGGTGCAATTCTGAAATTTTTTGCTTTTTCCTGCTCCTCTTAGCATGATAAAGAAGATTCAAAGAGAGTGAGATGCCAGCTCCTTTCATTCAGTCAGTAGCTTCAATCATTTCTGGACGTTTTTCAATGGCAAAAATCAATGAATATTGTAAATGCACAAACAGTAATTTCTCCGCATTGCAAGGTGCAATTCTGAAATTTTTTGCTTTTTCCTGCTCCTCTTAGCATGATAAAGAAGATTCAAAGAGAGTGAGATGCCAGCTCCTTTCATTCAGTCAGTAGCTTCAATCATTTCTGGACGTTTTTCAATGGCAAAAATCAATGAATATTGTAAATGCACAAACAGTAATTTCTCCGCATTGCAAGGTGCAATTCTGAAATTTTTTGCTTTTTCCTGCTCCTCTTAGCATGATAAAGAAGATTCAAAGAGAGTGAGATGCCAGCTCCTTTCATTCAGTCAGTAGCTACAAACATTTCTGGTATATGAATAACATGATGTTTTTCAATGGCAAAAATCAATGAATATTGTAAATGCACAAACAGTAATTTCTCCACATTGCAAGGTGCAATTCTGAAATTTTTTGCTTTTTCCTGCTCCTCTTAGCATGATAAAGAAGATTCAAAGAGAGTGAGATGCCAGCTCCTTTCATTCAGTCAGTAGCTTCAATCATTTCTGGACGTTTTTCAATGGCAAAAATCAATGAATATTGTAAATGCACAAACAGTAATTTCTCCGCATTGCAAGGTGCAATTCTGAAATTTTTTGCTTTTTCCTGCTCCTCTTAGCATGATAAAGAAGATTCAAAGAGAGTGAGATGCCAGCTCCTTTCATTCAGTCAGTAGCTTCAATCATTTCTGGTATATGAATAACATGATGTTTTTCAATGGCAAAAATCAATGAATATTGTAAATGCACAAACAGTAATTTCTCCGCATTGCAAGGTGCAATTCTGAAATTTTTTGCTTTTTCCTGCTCCTCTTAGCATGATAAAGAAGATTCAAAGAGAGTGAGATGCCAGCTCCTTTCATTCAGTCAGTAGCTTCAATCATTTCTGGACGTTTTTCAATGGCAAAAATCAATGAATATTGTAAATGCACAAACAGTAATTTCTCCGCATTGCAAGGTGCAATTCTGAAATTTTTTGCTTTTTCCTGCTCCTCTTAGCATGATAAACAAGATTCAAAGAGAGTGAGATGCCAGCTCCTTTCATTCAGTCAGTAGCTTCAATCATTTCTGGACGTTTTTCAATGGCAAAAATCAATGAATATTGTAAATGCACAAACAGTAATTTCTCCGCATTGCAAGGTGCAAGTCTGAAATTTTTTGCTTTTTCCTGCTCCTCTTAGCATGATAAAGAAGATTCAAAGAGAGTGAGATGCCAGCTACTTTCATTCAGTCAGTAGCTTCAATCATTTCTGGACGTTTTTCAATGGTAAAAATCAATGAATATTGTAAATGCACAAACAGTAATTTCTCCACATTGCAAGGTGCAATTCTGAAATTTTTTGCTTTTTCCTGCTCCTCTTAGCATGATAAAGAAGATTCAAAGAGAGTGAGATGCCAGCTCCTTTCATTCAGTCAGTAGCTTCAAACATTTCTGGTATATGAATAACATGATGTTTTTCAATGGCAAAAATCAATGAATATTGTAAATGCACAAACAGTAATTTCTCTGCATTGCAAGGTGCAATTCTGAAATTTTTTGCTTTTTCCTGCTCCTCTTAGCATGATAAAGAAGATTCAAAGAGAGTGAGATGCCAGCTACTTTCATTCAGTCAGTAGCTTCAATCATTTCTGGACGTTTTTCAATGATAAAAATCAATGAATATTGTAAATGCACAAACAGTAATTTCTCCACATTGCAAGGTGCAATTCTGAAATTTTTTGCTTTTTCCTGCTCCTCTTAGCATGATAAAGAAGATTCAAAGAGAGTGAGATGCCAGCTCCTTTCATTCAGTCAGTAGCTTCAAACATTTCTGGTATATGAATAACATGATGTTTTTCAATGGCAAAAATCAATGAATATTGTAAATGCACAAACAGTAATTTCTCCGCATTGCAAGGTGCAATTCTGAAATTTTTTGCTTTTTCCTGCTCCTCTTAGCATGATAAAGAAGATTCAAAGAGAGTGAGATGCCAGCTCCTTTCATTCAGTCAGTAGCTTCAAACATTTCTGGTATATGAATAACATGATGTTTTTCAATGGCAAAAATCAATGAATATTGTAAATGCACAAACAGTAATTTCTCCGCATTGCAAGGTGCAATTCTGAAATTTTTTGCTTTTTCCTGCTCCTCTTAGCATGATAAAGAATATGCAAAGAGAGTGAGATGCCAGCTCCTTTCATTCAGTCAGTAGCTTCAATCATTTCTGGACGTTTTTCAATGGCAAAAATTCAGGCATTTTCCTGCTTCTCTTAGCATGATAAAGAAGATTCAAAGAGAGTGAGATGCCAGCTCCTTTCATTCAGTCAGTAGCTTCAATCATTTCTGGACGTTTTTCAATGGCAAAAATCAATGAATATTGTAAATGCACAAACAGTAATTTCTCCGCATTGCAAGGTGCAATTCTGAAATTTTTTGCTTTTTCCTGCTCCTCTTAGCATGATAAAGAAGATTCAAAGAGAGTGAGATGCCAGCTCCTTTCATTCAGTCAGTACCTTCAATCATTTCTGGATGTTTTTCAATGGCAAAAATCAATGAATATTGTAAATGCACAAACAGTAATTTCTCCGCATTGCAAGGTGCAATTCTGAAATTTTTTGCTTTTTCCCGCTCCTCTTAGCATGATAAAGAAGATTCAAAGAGAGTGAGGTGCCAGCTCCTTTCATTCAGTCAGTAGCTTCAAACATTTCTGGTATATGAATAACATGTTTTTCAATGGCAAAAATCATTGAATATTGTAAATGCACAAACAGTAATTTCTCCGCATTGCAAGGTGCAATTCTGAAATTTTTTGATTTTTCCTGCTCCCCTTAGCATGATAAAGAAGATTCAAAGAGAGTGAGATGCCAGCTCCTTTCATTCAGTCAGTAGCTTCAATCATTTCTGGACGTTTTTCAATGGCAAAAATCAATGAATATTGTAAATGCACAAACAGTAATTTCTCCGCATTGCAAGGTGCAATTCTGAAATTTTTTGCTTTTTCCTGCTCCTCTTAGCATGATAAAGAAGATTCAAAGAGAGTGAGATGCCAGCTCCTTTCATTCAGTCAGTAGCTTCAATCATTTCTGGACGTTTTTCAATGGCAAAAATCAATGAATATTGTAAATGCACAAACAGTAATTTCTCCGCATTGCAAGGTGCAATTCTAAAATTTTTTGCTTTTTCCTGCTCCTCTTAGCATGATAAAGAAGATTCAAAGAGAGTGAGATGCCAGCTCCTTTCATTCAGTCAGTAGCTTCAAACATTTCTGGTATATGAATAACATGATGTTTTTCAATGGCAAAAATCAATGAATATTGTAAATGCACAAACAGTAATTTCTCCGCATTGCAAGGTGCAAGTCTGAAATTTTTTGCTTTTTCCTGCTCCTCTTAGCATGATAAAGAAGATTCAAAGAGAGTGAGATGCCAGCTACTTTCATTCAGTCAGTAGCTTCAATCATTTCTGGACGTTTTTCAATGGTAAAAATCAATGAATATTGTAAATGCACAAACAGTAATTTCTCCACATTGCAAGGTGCAATTCTGAAATTTTTTGCTTTTTCCTGCTCCTCAGCATGATAAAGAAGATTCAAAGAGAGTGAGATGCCAGCTCCTTTCATTCAGTCAGTAGCTTCAAACATTTCTGGTATATGAATAACATGATGTTTTTCAATGGCAAAAATCAATGAATATTGTAAATGCACAAACAGTAATTTCTCCGCATTGCAAGGTGCAATTCTGAAATTTTTTGCTTTTTCCTGCTCCTCTTAGCATGATAAAGAAGATTCAAAGAGAGTGAGATGCCAGCTCCTTTCATTCAGTCAGTAGCTTCAAACATTTCTGGTATATGAATAACATGATGTTTTTCAATGGCAAAAATCAATGAATATTGTAAATGCACAAAGAGTAATTTCTACGCATTGCAAGGTGCAATTCTGAAATTTTTTGCTTTTTCCTGCTCCTCTTAGCATGATAAAGAAGATTCAAAGAGAGTGAGATGCCAGCTCCTTTCATTCAGTCAGTAGCTTCAATCATTTCTGGACGTTTTTCAATGGCAAAAATCAATGAATATTGTAAATGCACAAACAGTAATTTCTCCGCATTGCAAGGTGCAATTCTGAAATTTTTTGCTTTTTCCTGCTCCTCTTAGCATGATAAAGAAGATTCAAAGAGAGTGAGATGCCAGCTCCTTTCATTCAGTCAGTAGCTTCAATCATTTCTGGACGTTTTTCAATGGCAAAAATCAATGAATATTGTAAATGCACAAACAGTAATTTCTCCGCATTGCAAGGTGCAATTCTGAAATTTTTTGCTTTTTCCTGCTCCTCTTAGCATGATAAAGAAGATTCAAAGAGAGTGAGATGCCAGCTCCTTTCATTCAGTCAGTAGCTACAAACATTTCTGGTATATGAATAACATGATGTTTTTCAATGGCAAAAATCAATGAATATTGTAAATGCACAAACAGTAATTTCTCCACATTGCAAGGTGCAATTCTGAAATTTTTTGCTTTTTCCTGCTCCTCTTAGCATGATAAAGAAGATTCAAAGAGAGTGAGATGCCAGCTCCTTTCATTCAGTCAGTAGCTTCAATCATTTCTGGACGTTTTTCAATGGCAAAAATCAATGAATATTGTAAATGCACAAACAGTAATTTCTCCGCATTGCAAGGTGCAATTCTGAAATTTTTTGCTTTTTCCTGCTCCTCTTAGCATGATAAAGAAGATTCAAAGAGAGTGAGATGCCAGCTCCTTTCATTCAGTCAGTAGCTTCAAACATTTCTGGTATATGAATAACATGATGTTTTTCAATGGCAAAAATCAATGAATATTGTAAATGCACAAAGAGTAATTTCTCCGCATTGCAAGGTGCAATTCTGAAATTTTTTGCTTTTTCCTGCTCCTCTTAGCATGATAAAGAAGATTCAAAGAGAGTGAGATGCCAGCTCCTTTCATTCAGTCAGTAGCTTCAATCATTTCTGGACGTTTTTCAATGGCAAAAATCAATGAATATTGTAAATGCACAAACAGTAATTTCTCCGCATTGCAAGGTGCAATTCTGAAATTTTTTGCTTTTTCCTGCTCCTCTTAGCATGATAAAGAAGATTCAAAGAGAGTGAGATGCCAGCTCCTTTCATTCAGTCAGTAGCTTCAATCATTTCTGGACGTTTTTCAATGGCAAAAATCAATGAATATTGTAAATGCACAAACAGTAATTTCTCCGCATTGCAAGGTGCAATTCTGAAATTTTTTGCTTTTTCCTGCTCCTCTTAGCATGATAAAGAAGATTCAAAGAGAGTGAGATGCCAGCTCCTTTCATTCAGTCAGTAGCTACAAACATTTCTGGTATATGAATAACATGATGTTTTTCAATGGCAAAAATCAATGAATATTGTAAATGCACAAACAGTAATTTCTCCGCATTGCAAGGTGCAATTCTGAAATTTTTTGCTTTTTCCTGCTCCTCTTAGCATGATAAAGAAGATTCAAAGAGAGTGAGATGCCAGCTCCTTTCATTCAGTCAGTAGCTTCAATCATTTCTGGACGTTTTTCAATGGCAAAAATCAATGAATATTGTAAATGCACAAACAGTAATTTCTCCGCATTGCAAGGTGCAATTCTGAAATTTTTTGCTTTTTCCTGCTCCTCTTAGCATGATAAAGAAGATTCAAAGAGAGTGAGATGCCAGCTCCTTTCATTCAGTCAGTAGCTTCAATCATTTCTGGACGTTTTTCAATGGCAAAAATCAATGAATATTGTAAATGCACAAACAGTAATTTCTCCGCATTGCAAGGTGCAATTCTGAAATTTTTTGCTTTTTCCTGCTCCTCTTAGCATGACAAAGAAGATTCAAAGAGAGTAAGATGCCAGCTCCTTTCATTCAGTCAGTAGCTTCAATCATTTCTGGTATATGAATAACATGATGTTTTTCAATGGCAAAAATCAATGAATATTGTAAATGCACAAACAGTAATTTCTCCGCATTGCAAGGTGCAATTCTGAAATTTTTTGCTTTTTCCTGCTCCTCTTAGCATGATAAAGAAGATTCAAAGAGAGTGAGATGCCAGCTCCTTTCATTCAGTCAGTAGCTTCAATCATTTCTGGACGTTTTTCAATGGCAAAAATCAATGAATATTGTAAATGCACAAACAGTAATTTCTCCGCATTGCAAGGTGCAATTCTGAAATTTTTTGCTTTTTCCTGCTCCTCTTAGCATGATAAAGAAGATTCAAAGAGAGTGAGATGCCAGCTCCTTTCATTCAGTCAGTAGCTTCAATCATTTCTGGACGTTTTTCAATGGCAAAAATCAATGAATATTGTAAATGCACAAACAGTAATTTCTCCGCATTGCAAGGTGCAATTCTGAAATTTTTTGCTTTTTCCTGCTCCTCTTAGCATGATAAAGAAGATTCAAAGAGAGTGAGATGCCAGCTCCTTTCATTCAGTCAGTAGCTTCAAACATTTCTGGTATATGAATAATATGATGTTTTTCAATGGCAAAAATCAATGAATATTGTAAAAGCACAAACAGTAATTTCTCCGCATTGCAAGGTGCAATTCTGAAATTTTTTGCTTTTTCCTGCTCCTCTTAGCATGATAAAGAAGATTCAAAGAGAGTGAGATGCCAACTCCTTTCATTCAGTCAGTAGCTTCAATCATTTCTGGACGTTTTTCAATGGCAAAAATCAATGAATATTGTAAATGCACAAACAGTAATTTCTCCGCATTGCAAGGTGCAATTCTGAAATTTTTTGCTTTTTCCTGCTCCTCTTAGCATGATAAAGAAGATTCAAAGAGAGTGAGATGCCAGCTCCTTTCATTCAGTCAGTAGCTTCAATCATTTCTGGTATATGAATAACATGATGTTTTTCAATGGCAAAAATCAATGAATATTGTAAATGCACAAACAGTAATTTCTCCGCATTGCAAGTTGCAATTCTGAAATTTTTTGCTTTTTCCTGCTCCTCTTAGCATGATAAAGAAGATTCAAAGAGAGTGAGATGCCAGCTCCTTTCATTCAGTCAGTAGCTTCAATCATTTCTGGACGTTTTTCAATGGCAAAAATCAATGAATATTGTAAATGCACAAACAGTAATTTCTCCGCATTGCAAGGTGCAATTCTGAAATTTTTTGCTTTTTCCTGCTCCTCTTAGCATGATAAAGAAGATTCAAAGAGAGTGAGATGCCAGCTCCTTTCATTCAGTCAGTAGCTTCAATCATTTCTGGACGTTTTTCAATGGCAAAAATCAATGAATATTGTAAATGCACAAACAGTAATTTCTCCGCATTGCAAGGTGCAATTCTGAAATTTTTTGCTTTTTCCTGCTCCTCTTAGCATGATAAAGAAGATTCAAAGAGAGTGAGATGCCAGCTCCTTTCATTCAGTCAGTAGCTTCAAACATTTCTGGTATATGAATAACATGATGTTTTTCAATGGCAAAAATCAATGAATATTGTAAATGCACAAACAGTAATTTCTCCGCATTGCAAGGTGCAATTCTGAAATTTTTTGCTTTTTCCTGCTCCTCTTAGCATGATAAAGAAGATTCAAAGAGAGTGAGATGCCAGCTCCTTTCATTCAGTCAGTAGCTTCAATCATTTCTGGACGTTTTTCAATGGCAAAAATCAATGAATATTGTAAATGCACAAACAGTAATTTCTCCGCATTGCAAGGTGCAATTCTGAAATTTTTTGCTTTTTCCTGCTCCTCTTAGCATGATAAAGAAGATTCAAAGAGAGTGAGATGCCAGCTCCTTTCATTCAGTCAGTAGCTTCAATCATTTCTGGACGTTTTTCAATGGCAAAAATCAATGAATATTGTAAATGCACAAACAGTAATTTCTCCGCATTGCAAGGTGCAATTCTGAAATTTTTTGCTTTTTCCTGCTCCTCTTAGCATGATAAAGAAGATTCAAAGAGAGTGAGATGCCAGCTCCTTTCATTCAGTCAGTAGCTTCAATCATTTCTGGTATATGAATAACATGATGTTTTTCAATGGCAAAAATCAATGAATATTGTAAATGCACAAACAGTAATTTCTCCGCATTGCAAGGTGCAATTCTGAATTTTTTTGCTTTTTCCTGCTCCTCTTAGCATGATAAAGAAGATTCAAAGAGAGTGAGATGCCATCTCCTTTCATTCAGTCAGTAGCTTCAATCATTTCTGGTATATGAATAACATGATGTTTTTCAATGGCAAAAATCAATGAATATTGTAAATGCACAAACAGTAATTTCTCCGCATTGCAAGGTGCAATTCTGAAATTTTTTGCTTTTTCCTGCTCCTCTTAGCATGATAAAGAAGATTCAAGGAGAGTGAGATGCCAGCTCCTTTCATTCAGTCAGTAGCTTCAATCATTTCTGGACGTTTTTCAATGGCAAAAATCAATGAATATTGTAAATGCACAAACAGTAATTTCTCCGCATTGCAAGGTGCAATTCTGAAATTTTTTGCTTTTTCCTGCTCCTCTTAGCATGATAAAGAAGATTCAAAGAGAGTGAGATGCCAGCTCCTTTCATTCAGTCAGTAGCTTCAATCATTTCTGGACGTTTTTCAATGGCAAAAATCAATGAATATTGTAAATGCACAAACAGTAATTTCTCCGCATTGCAAGGTGCAATTCTGAAATTTTTTGCTTTTTCCTGCTCCTCTTAGCATGATAAAGAAGATTCAAAGAGAGTGAGATGTCAGCTCCTTTCATTCAGTCAGTAGCTTCAAACATTTCTGGTATATGAATAACATGATGTTTTTCAATGGCAAAAATCAATGAATTTTGTAAATGCACAAACAGTAATTTCTCCGCATTGCAAGGTGCAATTCTGAAATTTTTTGCTTTTTCCTGCTCCTCTTAGCATGATAAAGAAGATTCAAAGAGAGTGAGATGCCAGTTCCTTTCATTCAGTCAGTAGCTTCAATCATTTCTGGACGTTTTTCAATGGCAAAAATCAATGAATATTGTAAATGCACAAACAGTAATTTCTCCGCATTGCAAGGTGCAATTCTGAAATTTTTTGCTTTTTCCTGCTCCTCTTAGCATGATAAAGAAGATTCAAAGAGAGTGAGATGCCAGCTCCTTTCATTCAGTCAGTAGCTTCAATCATTTCTGGTATATGAATAACATGATGTTTTTCAATGGCAGAAATCAATGAATATTGTAAATGCACAAACAGTAATTTCTCCGCATTGCAAGGTGCAATTCTGAAATTTTTTGCTTTTTCCTGCTCCTCTTAGCATGATAAAGAAGATTCAAAGAGAGTGAGATGCCAGCTCCTTTCATTCAGTCAGTAGCTTCAATCATTTCTGGACGTTTTTCAATGGCAAAAATCAATGAATATTGTAAATGCACAAACAGTAATTTCTCCGCATTGCAAGGTGCAATTCTGAAATTTTTTGCTTTTTCCTGCTCCTCTTAGCATGATAAACAAGATTCAAAGAGAGTGAGATGCCAGCTCCTTTCATTCAGTCAGTAGCTTCAATCATTTCTGGACGTTTTTCAATGGCAAAAATCAATGAATATTGTAAATGCACAAACAGTAATTTCTCCGCATTGCAAGGTGCAATTCTGAAATTTTTTGCTTTTTCCTGCTCCTCTTAGCATGATAAAGAAGATTCAAAGAGAGTGAGATGCCAGCTCCTTTCATTCAGTCAGTAGCTTCAAACATTTCTGGTATATGAATAACATGATGTTTTTCAATGGCAAAAATCAATGAATATTGTAAATGCACAAACAGTAATTTCTCCGCATTGCAAGGTGCAAGTCTGAAATTTTTTGCTTTTTCCTGCTCCTCTTAGCATGATAAAGAAGATTCAAAGAGAGTGAGATGCCAGCTACTTTCATTCAGTCAGTAGCTTCAATCATTTCTGGACGTTTTTCAATGGTAAAAATCAATGAATATTGTAAATGCACAAACAGTAATTTCTCCACATTGCAAGGTGCAATTCTGAAATTTTTTGCTTTTTCCTGCTCCTCTTAGCATGATAAAGAAGATTCAAAGAGAGTGAGATGCCAGCTCCTTTCATTCAGTCAGTAGCTTCAAACATTTCTGGTATATGAATAACATGATGTTTTTCAATGGCAAAAATCAATGAATATTGTAAATGCACAAACAGTAATTTCTCTGCATTGCAAGGTGCAATTCTGAAATTTTTTGCTTTTTCCTGCTCCTCTTAGCATGATAAAGAAGATTCAAAGAGAGTGAGATGCCAGCTACTTTCATTCAGTCAGTAGCTTCAATCATTTCTGGACGTTTTTCAATGGTAAAAATCAATGAATATTGTAAATGCACAAACAGTAATTTCTCCACATTGCAAGGTGCAATTCTGAAATTTTTTGCTTTTTCCTGCTCCTCTTAGCATGATAAAGAAGATTCAAAGAGAGTGAGATGCCAGCTCCTTTCATTCAGTCAGTAGCTTCAAACATTTCTGGTATATGAATAACATGATGTTTTTCAATGGCAAAAATCAATGAATATTGTAAATGCACAAACAGTAATTTCTCCGCATTGCAAGGTGCAATTCTGAAATTTTTTGCTTTTTCCTGCTCCTCTTAGCATGATAAAGAAGATTCAAAGAGAGTGAGATGCCAGCTCCTTTCATTCAGTCAGTAGCTTCAAACATTTCTGGTATATGAATAACATGATGTTTTTCAATGGCAAAAATCAATGAATATTGTAAATGCACAAACAGTAATTTCTCCGCATTGCAAGGTGCAATTCTGAAATTTTTTGCTTTTTCCTGCTCCTCTTAGCATGATAAAGAATATTCAAAGAGAGTGAGATGCCAGCTCCTTTCATTCAGTCAGTAGCTTCAATCATTTCTGGATGTTTTTCAATGGCAAAAATCAATGAATATTGTAAATGCACAAACTGTAATTTCTCCGCATTGCAAGGTGCAATTCTGAAATTTTTTGCTTTTTCCTGCTCCTCTTAGCATGATAAAGAACATTCAAAGAGAGTGAGATGCCAGCTCCTTTCATTCAGTCAGTAGCTTCAATCATTTCTGGACGTTTTTCAATGGCAAAAATCAATGAATATTGTAAATGCACAAACAGTAATTTCTCCGCATTGCAAGGTGCAATTCTGAAATTTTTTGCTTTTTCCTGCTCCTCTTAGCATGATAAAGAAGATTCAAAGAGAGTGAGATGCCAGCTCCTTTCATTCAGTCAGTACCTTCAATCATTTCTGGATGTTTTTCAATGGCAAAAATCAATGAATATTGTAAATGCACAAACAGTAATTTCTCCGCATTGCAAGGTGCAATTCTGAAATTTTTTGCTTTTTCCCGCTCCTCTTAGCATGATAAAGAAGATTCAAAGAGAGTGAGGTGCCAGCTCCTTTCATTCAGTCAGTAGCTTCAAACATTTCTGGTATATGAATAACATGTTTTTCAATGGCAAAAATCATTGAATATTGTAAATGCACAAACAGTAATTTCTCCGCATTGCAAGGTGCAATTCTGAAATTTTTTGATTTTTCCTGCTCCTCTTAGCATGATAAAGAAGATTCAAAGAGAGTGAGATGCCAGCTCCTTTCATTCAGTCAGTAGCTTCAATCATTTCTGGACGTTTTTCAATGGCAAAAATCAATGAATATTGTAAATGCACAAACAGTAATTTCTCCGCATTGCAAGGTGCAATTCTGAAATTTTTTGCTTTTTCCTGCTCCTCTTAGCATGATAAAGAAGATTCAAAGAGAGTGAGATGCCAGCTCCTTTCATTCAGTCAGTAGCTTCAATCATTTCTGGACGTTTTTCAATGGCAAAAATCAATGAATATTGTAAATGCACAAACAGTAATTTCTCCGCATTGCAAGGTGCAATTCTGAAATTTTTTGCTTTTTCCTGCTCCTCTTAGCATGATAAAGAAGATTCAAAGAGAGTGAGATGCCAGCTCATTTCATTCAGTCAGTAGCTTCAAACATTTCTGGTATATGAATAACATGATGTTTTTCAATGGCAAAAATCAATGAATATTGTAAATGCACAAACAGTAATTTCTCCGCATTGCAAGGTGCAATTCTGAAATTTTTTGCTTTTTCCTGCTCCTCTTAGCATGATAAAGAAGATTCAAAGAGAGTGAGATGCCAGCTACTTTCATTCAGTCAGTAGCTTCAATCATTTCTGGACGTTTTTCAATGGTAAAAATCAATGAATATTGTAAATGCACAAACAGTAATTTCTCCACATTGCAAGGTGCAATTCTGAAATTTTTTGCTTTTTCCTGCTCCTTTTAGCATGATAAAGAAGATTCAAAGAGAGTGAGATGCCAGCTCCTTTCATTCAGTCAGTAGCTTCAAACATTTCTGGTATATGAATAACATGATGTTTTTCAATGGCAAAAATCAATGAATATTGTAAATGCACAAAGAGTAATTTCTCCGCATTGCAAGGTGCAATTCTGAAATTTTTTGCTTTTTCCTGCTCCTCTTAGCATGATAAAGAAGATTCAAAGAGAGTGAGATGCCAGCTCCTTTCATTCAGTCAGTAGCTTCAATCATTTCTGGACGTTTTTCAATGGCAAAAATCAATGAATATTGTAAATGCACAAACAGTAATTTCTCCGCATTGCAAGGTGCAATTCTGAAATTTTTTGCTTTTTCCTGCTCCTCTTAGCATGATAAAGAAGATTCAAAGAGAGTGAGATGCCAGCTCCTTTCATTCAGTCAGTAGCTTCAATCATTTCTGGACGTTTTTCAATGGCAAAAATCAATGAATATTGTAAATGCACAAACAGTAATTTCTCCGCATTGCAAGGTGCAATTCTGAAATTTTTTGCTTTTTCCTGCTCCTCTTAGCATGATAAAGAAGATTCAAAGAGAGTGAGATGCCAGCTCCTTTCATTCAGTCAGTAGCTACAAACATTTCTGGTATATGAATAACATGATGTTTTTCAATGGCAAAAATCAATGAATATTGTAAATGCACAAACAGTAATTTCTCCGCATTGCAAGGTGCAATTCTGAAATTTTTTGCTTTTTCCTGCTCCTCTTAGCATGATAAAGAAGATTCAAAGAGAGTGAGATGCCAGCTCCTTTCATTCAGTCAGTAGCTTCAATCATTTCTGGACGTTTTTCAATGGCAAAAATCAATGAATATTGTAAATGCACAAACAGTAATTTCTCCGCATTGCAAGGTGCAATTCTGAAATTTTTTGCTTTTTCCTGCTCCTCTTAGCATGATAAAGAAGATTCAAAGAGAGTGAGATGCCAGCTCCTTTCATTCAGTCAGTAGCTTCAATCATTTCTGGACGTTTTTCAATGGCAAAAATCAATGAATATTGTAAATGCACAAACAGTAATTTCTCCGCATTGCAAGGTGCAATTCTGAAATTTTTTGCTTTTTCCTGCTCCTCTTAGCATGACAAAGAAGATTCAAAGAGAGTAAGATGCCAGCTCCTTTCATTCAGTCAGTAGCTTCAATCATTTCTGGTATATGAATAACATGATGTTTTTCAATGGCAAAAATCAATGAATATTGTAAATGCACAAACAGTAATTTCTCCGCATTGCAAGGTGCAATTCTGAAATTTTTTGCTTTTTCCTGCTCCTCTTAGCATGATAAAGAAGATTCAAAGAGAGTGAGATGCCAGCTCCTTTCATTCAGTCAGTAGCTTCAATCATTTCTGGATGTTTTTCAATGGCAAAAATCAATGAATATTGTAAATGCACAAACAGTAATTTCTCCGCATTGCAAGGTGCAATTCTGAAATTTTTTGCTTTTTCCTGCTCCTCTTAGCATGATAAAGAAGATTCAAAGAGAGTGAGATGCCAGCTCCTTTCATTCAGTCAGTAGCTTCAATCATTTCTGGACGTTTTTCAATGGCAAAAATCAATGAATATTGTAAATGCACAAACAGTAATTTCTCCGCATTGCAAGGTGCAATTCTGAAATTTTTTGCTTTTTCCTGCTCCTCTTAGCATGATAAAGAAGATTCAAAGAGAGTGAGATGCCAGCTCCTTTCATTCAGTCAGTAGCTTCAATCATTTCTGGACGTTTTTCAATGGCAAAAATCAATGAATATTGTAAATGCACAAACAGTAATTTCTCCGCATTGCAAGGTGCAATTCTGAAATTTTTTGCTTTTTCCTGCTCCTCTTAGCATGATAAAGAAGATTCAAAGAGAGTGAGATGCCAGCTCCTTTCATTCAGTCAGTAGCTACAAACATTTCTGGTATATGAATAACATGATGTTTTTCAATGGCAAAAATCAATGAATATTGTAAATGCACAAACAGTAATTTCTCCGCATTGCAAGGTGCAATTCTGAAATTTTTTGCTTTTTCCTGCTCCTCTTAGCATGATAAAGAAGATTCAAAGAGAGTGAGATGCCAGCTCCTTTCATTCAGTCAGTAGCTTCAATCATTTCTGGACGTTTTTCAATGGCAAAAATCAATGAATATTGTAAATGCACAAACAGTAATTTCTCCGCATTGCAAGGTGCAATTCTGAAATTTTTTGCTTTTTCCTGCTCCTCTTAGCATGATAAAGAAGATTCAAAGAGAGTGAGATGCCAGCTCCTTTCATTCAGTCAGTAGCTTCAATCATTTCTGGACGTTTTTCAATGGCAAAAATCAATGAATATTGTAAATGCACAAACAGTAATTTCTCCGCATTGCAAGGTGCAATTCTGAAATTTTTTGCTTTTTCCTGCTCCTCTTAGCATGATAAAGAAGATTCAAAGAGAGTGAGATGCCAGCTCCTTTCATTCAGTCAGTAGCTTCAAACATTTCTGGTATATGAATAACATGATGTTTTTCAATGGCAAAAATCAATGAATATTGTAAATGCACAAACAGTAATTTCTCCGCATTGCAAGGTGCAATTCTGAAATTTTTTGATTTTTCCTGCTCCTCTTAGCATGATAAAGAAGATTCAAAGAGAGTGAGATGCCAGCTCCTTTCATTCAGTCAGTAGCTTCAATCATTTCTGGACGTTATTCAATGGCAAAAATCAATGAATATTGTAAATGCACAAACAGTAATTTCTCCGCATTGCAAGGTGCAATTCTGAAATTTTTTGCTTTTTCCTGCTCCTCTTAGCATGATAAAGAAGATTCAAAGAGAGTGAGATGTCAGCTCCTTTCATTCAGTCAGTAGCTTCAAACATTTCTGGTATATGAATAACATGATGTTTTTCAATGGCAAAAATCAATGAATTTTGTAAATGCACAAACAGTAATTTCTCCGCATTGCAAGGTGCAATTCTGAAATTTTTTGCTTTTTCCTGCTCCTCTTAGCATGATAAAGAAGATTCAAAGAGAGTGAGATGCCAGTTCCTTTCATTCAGTCAGTAGCTTCAATCATTTCTGGACGTTTTTCAATGGCAAAAATCAATGAATATTGTAAATGCACAAACAGTAATTTCTCCGCATTGCAAGGTGCAATTCTGAAATTTTTTGCTTTTTCCTGCTCCTCTTAGCATGATAAAGAAGATTCAAAGAGAGTGAGATGCCAGCTCCTTTCATTCAGTCAGTAGCTTCAATCATTTCTGGTATATGAATAACATGATGTTTTTCAATGGCAAAAATCAATGAATATTGTAAATGCACAAACAGTAATTTCTCCGCATTGCAAGGTGCAATTCTGAATTTTTTTGCTTTTTCCTGCTCCTCTTAGCATGATAAAGAAGATTCAAAGAGAGTGAGATGCCAGCTCCTTTCATTCAGTCAGTAGCTTCAATCATTTCTGGACGTTTTTCAATGGCAAAAATCAATGAATATTGTAAATGCACAAACAGTAATTTCTCCGCATTGCAAGGTGCAATTCTGAAATTTTTTGCTTTTTCCTGCTCCTCTTAGCATGATAAACAAGATTCAAAGAGAGTGAGATGCCAGCTCCTTTCATTCAGTCAGTAGCTTCAATCATTTCTGGACGTTTTTCAATGGCAAAAATCAATGAATATTGTAAATGCACAAACAGTAATTTCTCCGCATTGCAAGGTGCAATTCTGAAATTTTTTGCTTTTTCCTGCTCCTCTTAGCATGATAAAGAAGATTCAAAGAGAGTGAGATGCCAGCTCCTTTCATTCAGTCAGTAGCTTCAAACATTTCTGGTATATGAATAACATGATGTTTTTCAATGGCAAAAATCAATGAATATTGTAAATGCACAAACAGTAATTTCTCCGCATTGCAAGGTGCAAGTCTGAAATTTTTTGCTTTTTCCTGCTCCTCTTAGCATGATAAAGAAGATTCAAAGAGAGTGAGATGCCAGCTACTTTCATTCAGTCAGTAGCTTCAATCATTTCTGGACGTTTTTCAATGGTAAAAATCAATGAATATTGTAAATGCACAAACAGTAATTTCTCCACATTGCAAGGTGCAATTCTGAATTTTTTTGCTTTTTCCTGCTCCTCTTAGCATGATAAAGAAGATTCAAAGAGAGTGAGATGCCAGCTCCTTTCATTCAGTCAGTAGCTTCAATCATTTCTGGTATATGAATAACATGATGTTTTTCAATGGCAAAAATCAATGAATATTGTAAATGCACAAACAGTAATTTCTCCGCATTGCAAGGTGCAATTCTGAAATTTTTTGCTTTTTCCTGCTCCTCTTAGCATGATAAAGAAGATTCAAAGAGAGTGAGATGCCAGCTCCTTTCATTCAGTCAGTAGCTTCAATCATTTCTGGACGTTTTTCAATGGCAAAAATCAATGAATTTTGTAAATGCACAAACAGTAATTTCTCCGCATTGCAAGGTGCAATTCTGAAATTTTTTGCTTTTTCCTGCTCCTCTTAGCATGATAAAGAAGATTCAAAGAGAGTGAGATGTCAGCTCCTTTCATTCAGTCAGTAGCTTCAAACATTTCTGGTATATGAATAACATGATGTTTTTCAATGGCAAAAATCAATGAATTTTGTAAATGCACAAACAGTAATTTCTCCGCATTGCAAGGTGCAATTCTGAAATTTTTTGCTTTTTCCTGCTCCTCTTAGCATGATAAAGAAGATTCAAAGAGAGTGAGATGCCAGTTCCTTTCATTCAGTCAGTAGCTTCAATCATTTCTGGACGTTTTTCAATGGCAAAAATCAATGAATATTGTAAATGCACAAACAGTAATTTCTCCGCATTGCAAGGTGCAATTCTGAAATTTTTTGCTTTTTCCTGCTCCTCTTAGCATGATAAAGAAGATTCAAAGAGAGTGAGATGCCAGCTCCTTTCATTCAGTCAGTAGCTTCAATCATTTCTGGTATATGAATAACATGATGTTTTTCAATGGCAAAAATCAATGAATATTGTAAATGCACAAACAGTAATTTCTCCGCATTGCAAGGTGCAATTCTGAAATTTTTTGCTTTTTCCTGCTCCTCTTAGCATGATAAAGAAGATTCAAAGAGAGTGAGATGCCAGCTCCTTTCATTCAGTCAGTAGCTTCAATCATTTCTGGACGTTTTTCAATGGCAAAAATCAATGAATATTGTAAATGCACAAACAGTAATTTCTCCGCATTGCAAGGTGCAATTCTGAAATTTTTTGCTTTTTCCTGCTCCTCTTAGCATGGTAAAGAAGATTCAAAGAGAGTGAGATGCCAGCTCCTTTCATTCAGTCAGTAGCTTCAATCATTTCTGGACGTTTTTCAATGGCAAAAATCAATGAATATTGTAAATGCACAAACAGTAATTTCTCCGCATTGCAAGGTGCAATTCTGAAATTTTTTGCTTTTTCCTGCTCCTCTTAGCATGATAAAGAAGATTCAAAGAGAGTGAGATGTCAGCTCCTTTCATTCAGTCAGTAGCTTCAAACATTTCTGGTATATGAATAACATGATGTTTTTCAATGGCAAAAATCAATGAATTTTGTAAATGCACAAACAGTAATTTCTCCGCATTGCAAGGTGCAATTCTGAAATTTTTTGCTTTTTCCTGCTCCTCTTAGCATGATAAAGAAGATTCAAAGAGAGTGAGATGCCAGTTCCTTTCATTCAGTCAGTAGCTTCAATCATTTCTGGACGTTTTTCAATGGCAAAAATCAATGAATATTGTAAATGCACAAACAGTAATTTCTCCGCATTGCAAGGTGCAATTCTGAAATTTTTTGCTTTTTCCTGCTCCTCTTAGCATGATAAAGAAGATTCAAAGAGAGTGAGATGCCAGCTCCTTTCATTCAGTCAGTAGCTTCAATCATTTCTGGTATATGAATAACATGATGTTTTTCAATGGCAAAAATCAATGAATATTGTAAATGCACAAACAGTAATTTCTCCGCATTGCAAGGTGCAATTCTGAAATTTTTTGCTTTTTCCTGCTCCTCTTAGCATGATAAAGAAGATTCAAAGAGAGTGAGATGCCAGCTCCTTTCATTCAGTCAGTAGCTTCAATCATTTCTGGACGTTTTTCAATGGCAAAAATCAATGAATATTGTAAATGCACAAACAGTAATTTCTCCGCATTGCAAGGTGCAATTCTGAAATTTTTTGCTTTTTCCTGCTCCTCTTAGCATGATAAACAAGATTCAAAGAGAGTGAGATGCCAGCTCCTTTCATTCAGTCAGTAGCTTCAATCATTTCTGGACGTTTTTCAATGGCAAAAATCAATGAATATTGTAAATGCACAAACAGTAATTTCTCCGCATTGCAAGGTGCAAGTCTGAAATTTTTTGCTTTTTCCTGCTCCTCTTAGCATGATAAAGAAGATTCAAAGAGACTGAGATGCCAGCTACTTTCATTCAGTCAGTAGCTTCAATCATTTCTGGACGTTTTTCAATGGTAAAAATCAATGAATATTGTAAATGCACAAACAGTAATTTCTCCACATTGCAAGGTGCAATTCTGAAATTTTTTGCTTTTTCCTGCTCCTCTTAGCATGATAAAGAAGATTCAAAGAGAGTGAGATGCCAGCTCCTTTCATTCAGTCAGTAGCTTCAAACATTTCTGGTATATGAATAACATGATGTTTTTCAATGGCAAAAATCAATGAATATTGTAAATGCACAAACAGTAATTTCTCTGCATTGCAAGGTGCAATTCTGAAATTTTTTGCTTTTTCCTGCTCCTCTTAGCATGATAAAGAAGATTCAAAGAGAGTGAGATGCCAGCTACTTTCATTCAGTCAGTAGCTTCAATCATTTCTGGACGTTTTTCAATGATAAAAATCAATGAATATTGTAAATGCACAAACAGTAATTTCTCCACATTGCAAGGTGCAATTCTGAATTTTTTTGCTTTTTCCTGCTCCTCTTAGCATGATAAAGAAGATTCAAAGAGAGTGAGATGCCAGCTCCTTTCATTCAGTCAGTAGCTTCAAACATTTCTGGTATATGAATAACATGATGTTTTTCAATGGCAAAAATCAATGAATATTGTAAATGCACAAACAGTAATTTCTCCGCATTGCAAGGTGCAATTCTGAAATTTTTTGCTTTTTCCTGCTCCTCTTAGCATGATAAAGAAGATTCAAAGAGAGTGAGATGCCAGCTCCTTTCATTCAGTCAGTAGCTTCAAACATTTCTGGTATATGAATAACATGATGTTTTTCAATGGCAAAAATCAATGAATATTGTAAATGCACAAACAGTAATTTCTCCGCATTGCAAGGTGCAATTCTGAAATTTTTTGCTTTTTCCTGCTCCTCTTAGCATGATAAAGAATATTCAAAGAGAGTGAGATGCCAGCTCCTTTCATTCAGTCAGTAGCTTCAATCATTTCTGGATGTTTTTCAATGGCAAAAATCAATGAATATTGTAAATGCACAAACTGTAATTTCTCCGCATTGCAAGGTGCAATTCTGAAATTTTTTGCTTTTTCCTGCTCCTCTTAGCATGATAAAGAAGATTCAAAGAGAGTGAGATGCCAGCTCCTTTCATTCAGTCAGTACCTTCAATCATTTCTGGATGTTTTTCAATGGCAAAAATCAATGAATATTGTAAATGCACAAACAGTAATTTCTCCGCATTGCAAGGTGCAATTCTGAAATTTTTTGCTTTTTCCCGCTCCTCTTAGCATGATAAAGAAGATTCAAAGAGAGTGAGGTGCCAGCTCCTTTCATTCAGTCAGTAGCTTCAAACATTTCTGGTATATGAATAACATGTTTTTCAATGGCAAAAATCATTGAATATTGTAAATGCACAAACAGTAATTTCTCCGCATTGCAAGGTGCAATTCTGAAATTTTTTGATTTTTCCTGCTCCTCTTAGCATGATAAAGAAGATTCAAAGAGAGTGAGATGCCAGCTCCTTTCATTCAGTCAGTAGCTTCAATCATTTCTGGACGTTTTTCAATGGCAAAAATCAATGAATATTGTAAATGCACAAACAGTAATTTCTCCGCATTGCAAGGTGCAATTCTGAAATTTTTTGCTTTTTCCTGCTCCTCTTAGCATGATAAAGAAGATTCAAAGAGAGTGAGATGCCAGCTCCTTTCATTCAGTCAGTAGCTTCAATCATTTCTGGACGTTTTTCAATGGCAAAAATCAATGAATATTGTAAATGCACAAACAGTAATTTCTCCGCATTGCAAGGTGCAATTCTAAAATTTTTTGCTTTTTCCTGCTCCTCTTAGCATGATAAAGAAGATTCAAAGAGAGTGAGATGCCAGCTCCTTTCATTCAGTCAGTAGCTTCAAACATTTCTGGTATATGAATAACATGATGTTTTTCAATGGCAAAAATCAATGAATATTGTAAATGCACAAACAGTAATTTCTCCGCATTGCAAGGTGCAAGTCTGAAATTTTTTGCTTTTTCCTGCTCCTCTTAGCATGATAAAGAAGATTCAAAGAGAGTGAGATGCCAGCTACTTTCATTCAGTCAGTAGCTTCAATCATTTCTGGACGTTTTTCAATGGTAAAAATCAATGAATATTGTAAATGCACAAACAGTAATTTCTCCACATTGCAAGGTGCAATTCTGAAATTTTTTGCTTTTTCCTGCTCCTCAGCATGATAAAGAAGATTCAAAGAGAGTGAGATGCCAGCTCCTTTCATTCAGTCAGTAGCTTCAAACATTTCTGGTATATGAATAACATGATGTTTTTCAATGGCAAAAATCAATGAATATTGTAAATGCACAAACAGTAATTTCTCCGCATTGCAAGGTGCAATTCTGAAATTTTTTGCTTTTTCCTGCTCCTCTTAGCATGATAAAGAAGATTCAAAGAGAGTGAGATGCCAGCTCCTTTCATTCAGTCAGTAGCTTCAAACATTTCTGGTATATGAATAACATGATGTTTTTCAATGGCAAAAATCAATGAATATTGTAAATGCACAAAGAGTAATTTCTCCGCATTGCAAGGTGCAATTCTGAAATTTTTTGCTTTTTCCTGCTCCTCTTAGCATGATAAAGAAGATTCAAAGAGAGTGAGATGCCAGCTCCTTTCATTCAGTCAGTAGCTTCAATCATTTCTGGACGTTTTTCAATGGCAAAAATCAATGAATATTGTAAATGCACAAACAGTAATTTCTCCGCATTGCAAGGTGCAATTCTGAAATTTTTTGCTTTTTCCTGCTCCTCTTAGCATGATAAAGAAGATTCAAAGAGAGTGAGATGCCAGCTCCTTTCATTCAGTCAGTAGCTTCAATCATTTCTGGACGTTTTTCAATGGCAAAAATCAATGAATATTGTAAATGCACAAACAGTAATTTCTCCGCATTGCAAGGTGCAATTCTGAAATTTTTTGCTTTTTCCTGCTCCTCTTAGCATGATAAAGAAGATTCAAAGAGAGTGAGATGCCAGCTCCTTTCATTCAGTCAGTAGCTACAAACATTTCTGGTATATGAATAACATGATGTTTTTCAATGGCAAAAATCAATGAATATTGTAAATGCACAAACAGTAATTTCTCCACATTGCAAGGTGCAATTCTGAAATTTTTTGCTTTTTCCTGCTCCTCTTAGCATGATAAAGAAGATTCAAAGAGAGTGAGATGCCAGCTCCTTTCATTCAGTCAGTAGCTTCAATCATTTCTGGACGTTTTTCAATGGCAAAAATCAATGAATATTGTAAATGCACAAACAGTAATTTCTCCGCATTGCAAGGTGCAATTCTGAAATTTTTTGCTTTTTCCTGCTCCTCTTAGCATGATAAAGAAGATTCAAAGAGAGTGAGATGCCAGCTCCTTTCATTCAGTCAGTAGCTTCAATCATTTCTGGTATATGAATAACATGATGTTTTTCAATGGCAAAAATCAATGAATATTGTAAATGCACAAACAGTAATTTCTCCGCATTGCAAGGTGCAATTCTGAAATTTTTTGCTTTTTCCTGCTCCTCTTAGCATGATAAAGAAGATTCAAAGAGAGTGAGATGCCAGCTCCTTTCATTCAGTCAGTAGCTTCAATCATTTCTGGACGTTTTTCAATGGCAAAAATCAATGAATATTGTAAATGCACAAACAGTAATTTCTCCGCATTGCAAGGTGCAATTCTGAAATTTTTTGCTTTTTCCTGCTCCTCTTAGCATGATAAACAAGATTCAAAGAGAGTGAGATGCCAGCTCCTTTCATTCAGTCAGTAGCTTCAATCATTTCTGGACGTTTTTCAATGGCAAAAATCAATGAATATTGTAAATGCACAAACAGTAATTTCTCCGCATTGCAAGGTGCAAGTCTGAAATTTTTTGCTTTTTCCTGCTCCTCTTAGCATGATAAAGAAGATTCAAAGAGAGTGAGATGCCAGCTACTTTCATTCAGTCAGTAGCTTCAATCATTTCTGGACGTTTTTCAATGGTAAAAATCAATGAATATTGTAAATGCACAAACAGTAATTTCTCCACATTGCAAGGTGCAATTCTGAAATTTTTTGCTTTTTCCTGCTCCTCTTAGCATGATAAAGAAGATTCAAAGAGAGTGAGATGCCAGCTCCTTTCATTCAGTCAGTAGCTTCAAACATTTCTGGTATATGAATAACATGATGTTTTTCAATGGCAAAAATCAATGAATATTGTAAATGCACAAACAGTAATTTCTCTGCATTGCAAGGTGCAATTCTGAAATTTTTTGCTTTTTCCTGCTCCTCTTAGCATGATAAAGAAGATTCAAAGAGAGTGAGATGCCAGCTACTTTCATTCAGTCAGTAGCTTCAATCATTTCTGGACGTTTTTCAATGATAAAAATCAATGAATATTGTAAATGCACAAACAGTAATTTCTCCACATTGCAAGGTGCAATTCTGAAATTTTTTGCTTTTTCCTGCTCCTCTTAGCATGATAAAGAAGATTCAAAGAGAGTGAGATGCCAGCTCCTTTCATTCAGTCAGTAGCTTCAAACATTTCTGGTATATGAATAACATGATGTTTTTCAATGGCAAAAATCAATGAATATTGTAAATGCACAAACAGTAATTTCTCCGCATTGCAAGGTGCAATTCTGAAATTTTTTGCTTTTTCCTGCTCCTCTTAGCATGATAAAGAAGATTCAAAGAGAGTGAGATGCCAGCTCCTTTCATTCAGTCAGTAGCTTCAAACATTTCTGGTATATGAATAACATGATGTTTTTCAATGGCAAAAATCAATGAATATTGTAAATGCACAAACAGTAATTTCTCCGCATTGCAAGGTGCAATTCTGAAATTTTTTGCTTTTTCCTGCTCCTCTTAGCATGATAAAGAATATTCAAAGAGAGTGAGATGCCAGCTCCTTTCATTCAGTCAGTAGCTTCAATCATTTCTGGACGTTTTTCAATGGCAAAAATTCAGGCATTTTCCTGCTTCTCTTAGCATGATAAAGAAGATTCAAAGAGAGTGAGATGCCAGCTCCTTTCATTCAGTCAGTAGCTTCAATCATTTCTGGACGTTTTTCAATGGCAAAAATCAATGAATATTGTAAATGCACAAACAGTAATTTCTCCGCATTGCAAGGTGCAATTCTGAAATTTTTTGCTTTTTCCTGCTCCTCTTAGCATGATAAAGAAGATTCAAAGAGAGTGAGATGCCAGCTCCTTTCATTCAGTCAGTACCTTCAATCATTTCTGGATGTTTTTCAATGGCAAAAATCAATGAATATTGTAAATGCACAAACAGTAATTTCTCCGCATTGCAAGGTGCAATTCTGAAATTTTTTGCTTTTTCCCGCTCCTCTTAGCATGATAAAGAAGATTCAAAGAGAGTGAGGTGCCAGCTCCTTTCATTCAGTCAGTAGCTTCAAACATTTCTGGTATATGAATAACATGTTTTTCAATGGCAAAAATCATTGAATATTGTAAATGCACAAACAGTAATTTCTCCGCATTGCAAGGTGCAATTCTGAAATTTTTTGATTTTTCCTGCTCCCCTTAGCATGATAAAGAAGATTCAAAGAGAGTGAGATGCCAGCTCCTTTCATTCAGTCAGTAGCTTCAATCATTTCTGGACGTTTTTCAATGGCAAAAATCAATGAATATTGTAAATGCACAAACAGTAATTTCTCCGCATTGCAAGGTGCAATTCTGAAATTTTTTGCTTTTTCCTGCTCCTCTTAGCATGATAAAGAAGATTCAAAGAGAGTGAGATGCCAGCTCCTTTCATTCAGTCAGTAGCTTCAATCATTTCTGGACGTTTTTCAATGGCAAAAATCAATGAATATTGTAAATGCACAAACAGTAATTTCTCCGCATTGCAAGGTGCAATTCTAAAATTTTTTGCTTTTTCCTGCTCCTCTTAGCATGATAAAGAAGATTCAAAGAGAGTGAGATGCCAGCTCCTTTCATTCAGTCAGTAGCTTCAAACATTTCTGGTATATGAATAACATGATGTTTTTCAATGGCAAAAATCAATGAATATTGTAAATGCACAAACAGTAATTTCTCCGCATTGCAAGGTGCAAGTCTGAAATTTTTTGCTTTTTCCTGCTCCTCTTAGCATGATAAAGAAGATTCAAAGAGAGTGAGATGCCAGCTACTTTCATTCAGTCAGTAGCTTCAATCATTTCTGGACGTTTTTCAATGGTAAAAATCAATGAATATTGTAAATGCACAAACAGTAATTTCTCCACATTGCAAGGTGCAATTCTGAAATTTTTTGCTTTTTCCTGCTCCTCAGCATGATAAAGAAGATTCAAAGAGAGTGAGATGCCAGCTCCTTTCATTCAGTCAGTAGCTTCAAACATTTCTGGTATATGAATAACATGATGTTTTTCAATGGCAAAAATCAATGAATATTGTAAATGCACAAACAGTAATTTCTCCGCATTGCAAGGTGCAATTCTGAAATTTTTTGCTTTTTCCTGCTCCTCTTAGCATGATAAAGAAGATTCAAAGAGAGTGAGATGCCAGCTCCTTTCATTCAGTCAGTAGCTTCAAACATTTCTGGTATATGAATAACATGATGTTTTTCAATGGCAAAAATCAATGAATATTGTAAATGCACAAAGAGTAATTTCTCCGCATTGCAAGGTGCAATTCTGAAATTTTTTGCTTTTTCCTGCTCCTCTTAGCATGATAAAGAAGATTCAAAGAGAGTGAGATGCCAGCTCCTTTCATTCAGTCAGTAGCTTCAATCATTTCTGGACGTTTTTCAATGGCAAAAATCAATGAATATTGTAAATGCACAAACAGTAATTTCTCCGCATTGCAAGGTGCAATTCTGAAATTTTTTGCTTTTTCCTGCTCCTCTTAGCATGATAAAGAAGATTCAAAGAGAGTGAGATGCCAGCTCCTTTCATTCAGTCAGTAGCTTCAATCATTTCTGGACGTTTTTCAATGGCAAAAATCAATGAATATTGTAAATGCACAAACAGTAATTTCTCCGCATTGCAAGGTGCAATTCTGAAATTTTTTGCTTTTTCCTGCTCCTCTTAGCATGATAAAGAAGATTCAAAGAGAGTGAGATGCCAGCTCCTTTCATTCAGTCAGTAGCTACAAACATTTCTGGTATATGAATAACATGATGTTTTTCAATGGCAAAAATCAATGAATATTGTAAATGCACAAACAGTAATTTCTCCACATTGCAAGGTGCAATTCTGAAATTTTTTGCTTTTTCCTGCTCCTCTTAGCATGATAAAGAAGATTCAAAGAGAGTGAGATGCCAGCTCCTTTCATTCAGTCAGTAGCTTCAATCATTTCTGGACGTTTTTCAATGGCAAAAATCAATGAATATTGTAAATGCACAAACAGTAATTTCTCCTCATTGCAAGGTGCAATTCTGAAATTTTTTGCTTTTTCCTGCTCCTCTTAGCATGATAAAGAAGATTCAAAGAGAGTGAGATGCCAGCTCCTTTCATTCAGTCAGTAGCTTCAAACATTTCTGGTATATGAATAACATGATGTTTTTCAATGGCAAAAATCAATGAATATTGTAAATGCACAAAGAGTAATTTCTCCGCATTGCAAGGTGCAATTCTGAAATTTTTTGCTTTTTCCTGCTCCTCTTAGCATGATAAAGAAGATTCAAAGAGAGTGAGATGCCAGCTCCTTTCATTCAGTCAGTAGCTTCAATCATTTCTGGACGTTTTTCAATGGCAAAAATCAATGAATATTGTAAATGCACAAACAGTAATTTCTCCGCATTGCAAGGTGCAATTCTGAAATTTTTTGCTTTTTCCTGCTCCTCTTAGCATGATAAAGAAGATTCAAAGAGAGTGAGATGCCAGCTCCTTTCATTCAGTCAGTAGCTTCAATCATTTCTGGACGTTTTTCAATGGCAAAAATCAATGAATATTGTAAATGCACAAACAGTAATTTCTCCGCATTGCAAGGTGCAATTCTGAAATTTTTTGCTTTTTCCTGCTCCTCTTAGCATGATAAAGAAGATTCAAAGAGAGTGAGATGCCAGCTCCTTTCATTCAGTCAGTAGCTACAAACATTTCTGGTATATGAATAACATGATGTTTTTCAATGGCAAAAATCAATGAATATTGTAAATGCACAAACAGTAATTTCTCCGCATTGCAAGGTGCAATTCTGAAATTTTTTGCTTTTTCCTGCTCCTCTTAGCATGATAAAGAAGATTCAAAGAGAGTGAGATGCCAGCTCCTTTCATTCAGTCAGTAGCTTCAATCATTTCTGGACGTTTTTCAATGGCAAAAATCAATGAATATTGTAAATGCACAAACAGTAATTTCTCCGCATTGCAAGGTGCAATTCTGAAATTTTTTGCTTTTTCCTGCTCCTCTTAGCATGATAAAGAAGATTCAAAGAGAGTGAGATGCCAGCTCCTTTCATTCAGTCAGTAGCTTCAATCATTTCTGGACGTTTTTCAATGGCAAAAATCAATGAATATTGTAAATGCACAAACAGTAATTTCTCCGCATTGCAAGGTGCAATTCTGAAATTTTTTGCTTTTTCCTGCTCCTCTTAGCATGACAAAGAAGATTCAAAGAGAGTAAGATGCCAGCTCCTTTCATTCAGTCAGTAGCTTCAATCATTTCTGGTATATGAATAACATGATGTTTTTCAATGGCAAAAATCAATGAATATTGTAAATGCACAAACAGTAATTTCTCCGCATTGCAAGGTGCAATTCTGAAATTTTTTGCTTTTTCCTGCTCCTCTTAGCATGATAAAGAAGATTCAAAGAGAGTGAGATGCCAGCTCCTTTCATTCAGTCAGTAGCTTCAATCATTTCTGGACGTTTTTCAATGGCAAAAATCAATGAATATTGTAAATGCACAAACAGTAATTTCTCCGCATTGCAAGGTGCAATTCTGAAATTTTTTGCTTTTTCCTGCTCCTCTTAGCATGATAAAGAAGATTCAAAGAGAGTGAGATGCCAGCTCCTTTCATTCAGTCAGTAGCTTCAATCATTTCTGGTATATGAATAACATGATGTTTTTCAATGGCAAAAATCAATGAATATTGTAAATGCACAAACAGTAATTTCTCCGCATTGCAAGGTGCAATTCTGAAATTTTTTGCTTTTTCCTGCTCCTCTTAGCATGATAAAGAAGATTCAAAGAGAGTGAGATGCCAGCTCCTTTCATTCAGTCAGTAGCTTCAATCATTTCTGGACGTTTTTCAATGGCAAAAATCAATGAATATTGTAAATGCACAAACAGTAATTTCTCCGCATTGCAAGGTGCAATTCTGAAATTTTTTGCTTTTTCCTGCTCCTCTTAGCATGATAAAGAAGATTCAAAGAGAGTGAGATGCCAGCTCCTTTCATTCAGTCAGTAGCTTCAATCATTTCTGGTATATGAATAACATGATGTTTTTCAATGGCAAAAATCAATGAATATTGTAAATGCACAAACAGTAATTTCTCCGCATTGCAAGGTGCAATTCTGAATTTTTTTGCTTTTTCCTGCTCCTCTTAGCATGATAAAGAAGATTCAAAGAGAGTGAGATGCCAGCTCCTTTCATTCAGTCAGTAGCTTCAATCATTTCTGGTATATGAATAACATGATGTTTTTCAATGGCAAAAATCAATGAATATTGTAAATGCACAAACAGTAATTTCTCCGCATTGCAAGGTGCAATTCTGAAATTTTTTGCTTTTTCCTGCTCCTCTTAGCATGATAAAGAAGATTCAAGGAGAGTGAGATGCCAGCTCCTTTCATTCAGTCAGTAGCTTCAATCATTTCTGGACGTTTTTCAATGGCAAAAATCAATGAATATTGTAAATGCACAAACAGTAATTTCTCCGCATTGCAAGGTGCAATTCTGAAATTTTTTGCTTTTTCCTGCTCCTCTTAGCATGATAAAGAAGATTCAAAGAGAGTGAGATGCCAGCTCCTTTCATTCAGTCAGTAGCTTCAATCATTTCTGGACGTTTTTCAATGGCAAAAATCAATGAATATTGTAAATGCACAAACAGTAATTTCTCCGCATTGCAAGGTGCAATTCTGAAATTTTTTGCTTTTTCCTGCTCCTCTTAGCATGATAAAGAAGATTCAAAGAGAGTGAGATGTCAGCTCCTTTCATTCAGTCAGTAGCTTCAAACATTTCTGGTATATGAATAACATGATGTTTTTCAATGGCAAAAATCAATGAATTTTGTAAATGCACAAACAGTAATTTCTCCGCATTGCAAGGTGCAATTCTGAAATTTTTTGCTTTTTCCTGCTCCTCTTAGCATGATAAAGAAGATTCAAAGAGAGTGAGATGCCAGTTCCTTTCATTCAGTCAGTAGCTTCAATCATTTCTGGACGTTTTTCAATGGCAAAAATCAATGAATATTGTAAATGCACAAACAGTAATTTCTCCGCATTGCAAGGTGCAATTCTGAAATTTTTTGCTTTTTCCTGCTCCTCTTAGCATGATAAAGAAGATTCAAAGAGAGTGAGATGCCAGCTCCTTTCATTCAGTCAGTAGCTTCAATCATTTCTGGTATATGAATAACATGATGTTTTTCAATGGCAGAAATCAATGAATATTGTAAATGCACAAACAGTAATTTCTCCGCATTGCAAGGTGCAATTCTGAAATTTTTTGCTTTTTCCTGCTCCTCTTAGCATGATAAAGAAGATTCAAAGAGAGTGAGATGCCAGCTCCTTTCATTCAGTCAGTAGCTTCAATCATTTCTGGACGTTTTTCAATGGCAAAAATCAATGAATATTGTAAATGCACAAACAGTAATTTCTCCGCATTGCACGGTGCAATTCTGAAATTTTTTGCTTTTTCCTGCTCCTCTTAGCATGATAAACAAGATTCAAAGAGAGTGAGATGCCAGCTCCTTTCATTCAGTCAGTAGCTTCAATCATTTCTGGACGTTTTTCAATGGCAAAAATCAATGAATATTGTAAATGCACAAACAGTAATTTCTCCGCATTGCAAGGTGCAATTCTGAAATTTTTTGCTTTTTCCTGCTCCTCTTAGCATGATAAAGAAGATTCAAAGAGAGTGAGATGCCAGCTCCTTTCATTCAGTCAGTAGCTTCAAACATTTCTGGTATATGAATAACATGATGTTTTTCAATGGCAAAAATCAATGAATATTGTAAATGCACAAACAGTAATTTCTCCGCATTGCAAGGTGCAAGTCTGAAATTTTTTGCTTTTTCCTGCTCCTCTTAGCATGATAAAGAAGATTCAAAGAGAGTGAGATGCCAGCTACTTTCATTCAGTCAGTAGCTTCAATCATTTCTGGACGTTTTTCAATGGTAAAAATCAATGAATATTGTAAATGCACAAACAGTAATTTCTCCACATTGCAAGGTGCAATTCTGAAATTTTTTGCTTTTTCCTGCTCCTCTTAGCATGATAAAGAAGATTCAAAGAGAGTGAGATGCCAGCTCCTTTCATTCAGTCAGTAGCTTCAAACATTTCTGGTATATGAATAACATGATGTTTTTCAATGGCAAAAATCAATGAATATTGTAAATGCACAAACAGTAATTTCTCTGCATTGCAAGGTGCAATTCTGAAATTTTTTGCTTTTTCCTGCTCCTCTTAGCATGATAAAGAAGATTCAAAGAGAGTGAGATGCCAGCTACTTTCATTCAGTCAGTAGCTTCAATCATTTCTGGACGTTTTTCAATGGTAAAAATCAATGAATATTGTAAATGCACAAACAGTAATTTCTCCACATTGCAAGGTGCAATTCTGAAATTTTTTGCTTTTTCCTGCTCCTCTTAGCATGATAAAGAAGATTCAAAGAGAGTGAGATGCCAGCTCCTTTCATTCAGTCAGTAGCTTCAAACATTTCTGGTATATGAATAACATGATGTTTTTCAATGGCAAAAATCAATGAATATTGTAAATGCACAAACAGTAATTTCTCCGCATTGCAAGGTGCAATTCTGAAATTTTTTGCTTTTTCCTGCTCCTCTTAGCATGATAAAGAAGATTCAAAGAGAGTGAGATGCCAGCTCCTTTCATTCAGTCAGTAGCTTCAAACATTTCTGGTATATGAATAACATGATGTTTTTCAATGGCAAAAATCAATGAATATTGTAAATGCACAAACAGTAATTTCTCCGCATTGCAAGGTGCAATTCTGAAATTTTTTGCTTTTTCCTGCTCCTCTTAGCATGATAAAGAATATTCAAAGAGAGTGAGATGCCAGCTCCTTTCATTCAGTCAGTAGCTTCAATCATTTCTGGATGTTTTTCAATGGCAAAAATCAATGAATATTGTAAATGCACAAACTGTAATTTCTCCGCATTGCAAGGTGCAATTCTGAAATTTTTTGCTTTTTCCTGCTCCTCTTAGCATGATAAAGAACATTCAAAGAGAGTGAGATGCCAGCTCCTTTCATTCAGTCAGTAGCTTCAATCATTTCTGGACGTTTTTCAATGGCAAAAATCAATGAATATTGTAAATGCACAAACAGTAATTTCTCCGCATTGCAAGGTGCAATTCTGAAATTTTTTGCTTTTTCCTGCTCCACTTAGCATGATAAAGAAGATTCAAAGAGAGTGAGATGCCAGCTCCTTTCATTCAGTCAGTACCTTCAATCATTTCTGGATGTTTTTCAATGGCAAAAATCAATGAATATTGTAAATGCACAAACAGTAATTTCTCCGCATTGCAAGGTGCAATTCTGAAATTTTTTGCTTTTTCCCGCTCCTCTTAGCATGATAAAGAAGATTCAAAGAGAGTGAGGTGCCAGCTCCTTTCATTCAGTCAGTAGCTTCAAACATTTCTGGTATATGAATAACATGTTTTTCAATGGCAAAAATCATTGAATATTGTAAATGCACAAACAGTAATTTCTCCGCATTGCAAGGTGCAATTCTGAAATTTTTTGATTTTTCCTGCTCCTCTTAGCATGATAAAGAAGATTCAAAGAGAGTGAGATGCCAGCTCCTTTCATTCAGTCAGTAGCTTCAATCATTTCTGGACGTTTTTCAATGGCAAAAATCAATGAATATTGTAAATGCACAAACAGTAATTTCTCCGCATTGCAAGGTGCAATTCTGAAATTTTTTGCTTTTTCCTGCTCCTCTTAGCATGATAAAGAAGATTCAAAGAGAGTGAGATGCCAGCTCCTTTCATTCAGTCAGTAGCTTCAATCATTTCTGGACGTTTTTCAATGGCAAAAATCAATGAATATTGTAAATGCACAAACAGTAATTTCTCCGCATTGCAAGGTGCAATTCTGAAATTTTTTGCTTTTTCCTGCTCCTCTTAGCATGATAAAGAAGATTCAAAGAGAGTGAGATGCCAGCTCATTTCATTCAGTCAGTAGCTTCAAACATTTCTGGTATATGAATAACATGATGTTTTTCAATGGCAAAAATCAATGAATATTGTAAATGCACAAACAGTAATTTCTCCGCATTGCAAGGTGCAAGTCTGAAATTTTTTGCTTTTTCCTGCTCCTCTTAGCATGATAAAGAAGATTCAAAGAGAGTGAGATGCCAGCTACTTTCATTCAGTCAGTAGCTTCAATCATTTCTGGACGTTTTTCAATGGTAAAAATCAATGAATATTGTAAATGCACAAACAGTAATTTCTCCACATTGCAAGGTGCAATTCTGAAATTTTTTGCTTTTTCCTGCTCCTTTTAGCATGATAAAGAAGATTCAAAGAGAGTGAGATGCCAGCTCCTTTCATTCAGTCAGTAGCTTCAAACATTTCTGGTATATGAATAACATGATGTTTTTCAATGGCAAAAATCAATGAATATTGTAAATGCACAAAGAGTAATTTCTCCGCATTGCAAGGTGCAATTCTGAATTTTTTTGCTTTTTCCTGCTCCTCTTAGCATGATAAAGAAGATTCAAAGAGAGTGAGATGCCAGCTCCTTTCATTCAGTCAGTAGCTTCAATCATTTCTGGACGTTTTTCAATGGCAAAAATCAATGAATATTGTAAATGCACAAACAGTAATTTCTCCGCATTGCAAGGTGCAATTCTGAAATTTTTTGCTTTTTCCTGCTCCTCTTAGCATGATAAAGAAGATTCAAAGAGAGTGAGATGCCAGCTCCTTTCATTCAGTCAGTAGCTTCAATCATTTCTGGACGTTTTTCAATGGCAAAAATCAATGAATATTGTAAATGCACAAACAGTAATTTCTCCGCATTGCAAGGTGCAATTCTGAAATTTTTTGCTTTTTCCTGCTCCTCTTAGCATGATAAAGAAGATTCAAAGAGAGTGAGATGCCAGCTCCTTTCATTCAGTCAGTAGCTACAAACATTTCTGGTATATGAATAACATGATGTTTTTCAATGGCAAAAATCAATGAATATTGTAAATGCACAAACAGTAATTTCTCCGCATTGCAAGGTGCAATTCTGAAATTTTTTGCTTTTTCCTGCTCCTCTTAGCATGATAAAGAAGATTCAAAGAGAGTGAGATGCCAGCTCCTTTCATTCAGTCAGTAGCTTCAATCATTTCTGGACGTTTTTCAATGGCAAAAATCAATGAATATTGTAAATGCACAAACAGTAATTTCTCCGCATTGCAAGGTGCAATTCTGAAATTTTTTGCTTTTTCCTGCTCCTCTTAGCATGATAAAGAAGATTCAAAGAGAGTGAGATGCCAGCTCCTTTCATTCAGTCAGTAGCTTCAATCATTTCTGGACGTTTTTCAATGGCAAAAATCAATGAATATTGTAAATGCACAAACAGTAATTTCTCCGCATTGCAAGGTGCAATTCTGAAATTTTTTGCTTTTTCCTGCTCCTCTTAGCATGACAAAGAAGATTCAAAGAGAGTAAGATGCCAGCTCCTTTCATTCAGTCAGTAGCTTCAATCATTTCTGGTATATGAATAACATGATGTTTTTCAATGGCAAAAATCAATGAATATTGTAAATGCACAAACAGTAATTTCTCCGCATTGCAAGGTGCAATTCTGAAATTTTTTGCTTTTTCCTGCTCCTCTTAGCATGATAAAGAAGATTCAAAGAGAGTGAGATGCCAGCTCCTTTCATTCAGTCAGTAGCTTCAATCATTTCTGGACGTTTTTCAATGGCAAAAATCAATGAATATTGTAAATGCACAAACAGTAATTTCTCCGCATTGCAAGGTGCAATTCTGAAATTTTTTGCTTTTTCCTGCTCCTCTTAGCATGATAAAGAAGATTCAAAGAGAGTGAGATGCCAGCTCCTTTCATTCAGTCAGTAGCTTCAATCATTTCTGGACGTTTTTCAATGGCAAAAATCAATGAATATTGTAAATGCACAAACAGTAATTTCTCCGCATTGCAAGGTGCAATTCTGAAATTTTTTGCTTTTTCCTGCTCCTCTTAGCATGATAAAGAAGATTCAAAGAGAGTGAGATGCCAGCTCCTTTCATTCAGTCAGTAGCTTCAATCATTTCTGGACGTTTTTCAATGGCAAAAATCAATGAATATTGTAAATGCACAAACAGTAATTTCTCCGCATTGCAAGGTGCAATTCTGAAATTTTTTGCTTTTTCCTGCTCCTCTTAGCATGATAAAGAAGATTCAAAGAGAGTGAGATGCCAGCTCCTTTCATTCAGTCAGTAGCTACAAACATTTCTGGTATATGAATAACATGATGTTTTTCAATGGCAAAAATCAATGAATATTGTAAATGCACAAACAGTAATTTCTCCGCATTGCAAGGTGCAATTCTGAAATTTTTTGCTTTTTCCTGCTCCTCTTAGCATGATAAAGAAGATTCAAAGAGAGTGAGATGCCAGCTCCTTTCATTCAGTCAGTAGCTTCAATCATTTCTGGACGTTTTTCAATGGCAAAAATCAATGAATATTGTAAATGCACAAACAGTAATTTCTCCGCATTGCAAGGTGCAATTCTGAAATTTTTTGCTTTTTCCTGCTCCTCTTAGCATGACAAAGAAGATTCAAAGAGAGTAAGATGCCAGCTCCTTTCATTCAGTCAGTAGCTTCAATCATTTCTGGTATATGAATAACATGATGTTTTTCAATGGCAAAAATCAATGAATATTGTAAATGCACAAACAGTAATTTCTCCGCATTGCAAGGTGCAATTCTGAAATTTTTTGCTTTTTCCTGCTCCTCTTAGCATGATAAAGAAGATTCAAAGAGAGTGAGATGCCAGCTCCTTTCATTCAGTCAGTAGCTTCAATCATTTCTGGACGTTTTTCAATGGCAAAAATCAATGAATATTGTAAATGCACAAACAGTAATTTCTCCGCATTGCAAGGTGCAATTCTGAAATTTTTTGCTTTTTCCTGCTCCTCTTAGCATGATAAAGAAGATTCAAAGAGAGTGAGATGCCAGCTCCTTTCATTCAGTCAGTAGCTTCAAACATTTCTGGTATATGAATAACATGATGTTTTTCAATGGCAAAAATCAATGAATATTGTAAATGCACAAACAGTAATTTCTCCGCATTGCAAGGTGCAAGTCTGAAATTTTTTGCTTTTTCCTGCTCCTCTTAGCATGATAAAGAAGATTCAAAGAGAGTGAGATGCCAGCTACTTTCATTCAGTCAGTAGCTTCAATCATTTCTGGACGTTTTTCAATGGTAAAAATCAATGAATATTGTAAATGCACAAACAGTAATTTCTCCACATTGCAAGGTGCAATTCTGAAATTTTTTGCTTTTTCCTGCTCCTCTTAGCATGATAAAGAAGATTCAAAGAGAGTGAGATGCCAGCTCCTTTCATTCAGTCAGTAGCTTCAAACATTTCTGGTATATGAATAACATGATGTTTTTCAATGGCAAAAATCAATGAATATTGTAAATGCACAAACAGTAATTTCTCTGCATTGCAAGGTGCAATTCTGAAATTTTTTGCTTTTTCCTGCTCCTCTTAGCATGATAAAGAAGATTCAAAGAGAGTGAGATGCCAGCTACTTTCATTCAGTCAGTAGCTTCAATCATTTCTGGACGTTTTTCAATGGTAAAAATCAATGAATATTGTAAATGCACAAACAGTAATTTCTCCACATTGCAAGGTGCAATTCTGAAATTTTTTGCTTTTTCCTGCTCCTCTTAGCATGATAAAGAAGATTCAAAGAGAGTGAGATGCCAGCTCCTTTCATTCAGTCAGTAGCTTCAAACATTTCTGGTATATGAATAACATGATGTTTTTCAATGGCAAAAATCAATGAATATTGTAAATGCACAAACAGTAATTTCTCCGCATTGCAAGGTGCAATTCTGAAATTTTTTGCTTTTTCCTGCTCCTCTTAGCATGATAAAGAAGATTCAAAGAGAGTGAGATGCCAGCTCCTTTCATTCAGTCAGTAGCTTCAAACATTTCTGGTATATGAATAACATGATGTTTTTCAATGGCAAAAATCAATGAATATTGTAAATGCACAAACAGTAATTTCTCCGCATTGCAAGGTGCAATTCTGAAATTTTTTGCTTTTTCCTGCTCCTCTTAGCATGATAAAGAATATTCAAAGAGAGTGAGATGCCAGCTCCTTTCATTCAGTCAGTAGCTTCAATCATTTCTGGATGTTTTTCAATGGCAAAAATCAATGAATATTGTAAATGCACAAACTGTAATTTCTCCGCATTGCAAGGTGCAATTCTGAAATTTTTTGCTTTTTCCTGCTCCTCTTAGCATGATAAAGAACATTCAAAGAGAGTGAGATGCCAGCTCCTTTCATTCAGTCAGTAGCTTCAATCATTTCTGGACGTTTTTCAATGGCAAAAATCAATGAATATTGTAAATGCACAAACAGTAATTTCTCCGCATTGCAAGGTGCAATTCTGAAATTTTTTGCTTTTTCCTGCTCCACTTAGCATGATAAAGAAGATTCAAAGAGAGTGAGATGCCAGCTCCTTTCATTCAGTCAGTACCTTCAATCATTTCTGGATGTTTTTCAATGGCAAAAATCAATGAATATTGTAAATGCACAAACAGTAATTTCTCCGCATTGCAAGGTGCAATTCTGAAATTTTTTGCTTTTTCCCGCTCCTCTTAGCATGATAAAGAAGATTCAAAGAGAGTGAGGTGCCAGCTCCTTTCATTCAGTCAGTAGCTTCAAACATTTCTGGTATATGAATAACATGTTTTTCAATGGCAAAAATCATTGAATATTGTAAATGCACAAACAGTAATTTCTCCGCATTGCAAGGTGCAATTCTGAAATTTTTTGATTTTTCCTGCTCCTCTTAGCATGATAAAGAAGATTCAAAGAGAGTGAGATGCCAGCTCCTTTCATTCAGTCAGTAGCTTCAATCATTTCTGGACGTTTTTCAATGGCAAAAATCAATGAATATTGTAAATGCACAAACAGTAATTTCTCCGCATTGCAAGGTGCAATTCTGAAATTTTTTGCTTTTTCCTGCTCCTCTTAGCATGATAAAGAAGATTCAAAGAGAGTGAGATGACAGCTCCTTTCATTCAGTCAGTAGCTTCAATCATTTCTGGACGTTTTTCAATGGCAAAAATCAATGAATATTGTAAATGCACAAACAGTAATTTCTCCGCATTGCAAGGTGCAATTCTGAAATTTTTTGCTTTTTCCTGCTCCTCTTAGCATGATAAAGAAGATTCAAAGAGAGTGAGATGCCAGCTCATTTCATTCAGTCAGTAGCTTCAAACATTTCTGGTATATGAATAACATGATGTTTTTCAATGGCAAAAATCAATGAATATTGTAAATGCACAAACAGTAATTTCTCCGCATTGCAAGGTGCAAGTCTGAAATTTTTTGCTTTTTCCTGCTCCTCTTAGCATGATAAAGAAGATTCAAAGAGAGTGAGATGCCAGCTACTTTCATTCAGTCAGTAGCTTCAATCATTTCTGGACGTTTTTCAATGGTAAAAATCAATGAATATTGTAAATGCACAAACAGTAATTTCTCCACATTGCAAGGTGCAATTCTGAAATTTTTTGCTTTTTCCTGCTCCTTTTAGCATGATAAAGAAGATTCAAAGAGAGTGAGATGCCAGCTCCTTTCATTCAGTCAGTAGCTTCAAACATTTCTGGTATATGAATAACATGATGTTTTTCAATGGCAAAAATCAATGAATATTGTAAATGCACAAAGAGTAATTTCTCCGCATTGCAAGGTGCAATTCTGAATTTTTTTGCTTTTTCCTGCTCCTCTTAGCATGATAAAGAAGATTCAAAGAGAGTGAGATGCCAGCTCCTTTCATTCAGTCAGTAGCTTCAATCATTTCTGGACGTTTTTCAATGGCAAAAATCAATGAATATTGTAAATGCACAAACAGTAATTTCTCCGCATTGCAAGGTGCAATTCTGAAATTTTTTGCTTTTTCCTGCTCCTCTTAGCATGATAAAGAAGATTCAAAGAGAGTGAGATGCCAGCTCCTTTCATTCAGTCAGTAGCTTCAATCATTTCTGGACGTTTTTCAATGGCAAAAATCAATGAATATTGTAAATGCACAAACAGTAATTTCTCCGCATTGCAAGGTGCAATTCTGAAATTTTTTGCTTTTTCCTGCTCCTCTTAGCATGATAAAGAAGATTCAAAGAGAGTGAGATGCCAGCTCCTTTCATTCAGTCAGTAGCTACAAACATTTCTGGTATATGAATAACATGATGTTTTTCAATGGCAAAAATCAATGAATATTGTAAATGCACAAACAGTAATTTCTCCGCATTGCAAGGTGCAATTCTGAAATTTTTTGCTTTTTCCTGCTCCTCTTAGCATGATAAAGAAGATTCAAAGAGAGTGAGATGCCAGCTCCTTTCATTCAGTCAGTAGCTTCAATCATTTCTGGACGTTTTTCAATGGCAAAAATCAATGAATATTGTAAATGCACAAACAGTAATTTCTCCGCATTGCAAGGTGCAATTCTGAAATTTTTTGCTTTTTCCTGCTCCTCTTAGCATGATAAAGAAGATTCAAAGAGAGTGAGATGCCAGCTCCTTTCATTCAGTCAGTAGCTTCAATCATTTCTGGACGTTTTTCAATGGCAAAAATCAATGAATATTGTAAATGCACAAACAGTAATTTCTCCGCATTGCAAGGTGCAATTCTGAAATTTTTTGCTTTTTCCTGCTCCTCTTAGCATGACAAAGAAGATTCAAAGAGAGTAAGATGCCAGCTCCTTTCATTCAGTCAGTAGCTTCAATCATTTCTGGTATATGAATAACATGATGTTTTTCAATGGCAAAAATCAATGAATATTGTAAATGCACAAACAGTAATTTCTCCGCATTGCAAGGTGCAATTCTGAAATTTTTTGCTTTTTCCTGCTCCTCTTAGCATGATAAAGAAGATTCAAAGAGAGTGAGATGCCAGCTCCTTTCATTCAGTCAGTAGCTTCAATCATTTCTGGACGTTTTTCAATGGCAAAAATCAATGAATATTGTAAATGCACAAACAGTAATTTCTCCGCATTGCAAGGTGCAATTCTGAAATTTTTTGCTTTTTCCTGCTCCTCTTAGCATGATAAAGAAGATTCAAAGAGAGTGAGATGCCAGCTCCTTTCATTCAGTCAGTAGCTTCAATCATTTCTGGACGTTTTTCAATGGCAAAAATCAATGAATATTGTAAATGCACAAACAGTAATTTCTCCGCATTGCAAGGTGCAATTCTGAAATTTTTTGCTTTTTCCTGCTCCTCTTAGCATGATAAAGAAGATTCAAAGAGAGTGAGATGCCAGCTCCTTTCATTCAGTCAGTAGCTTCAATCATTTCTGGACGTTTTTCAATGGCAAAAATCAATGAATATTGTAAATGCACAAACAGTAATTTCTCCGCATTGCAAGGTGCAATTCTGAAATTTTTTGCTTTTTCCTGCTCCTCTTAGCATGATAAAGAAGATTCAAAGAGAGTGAGATGCCAGCTCCTTTCATGCAGTCAGTAGCTACAAACATTTCTGGTATATGAATAACATGATGTTTTTCAATGGCAAAAATCAATGAATATTGTAAATGCACAAACAGTAATTTCTCCGCATTGCAAGGTGCAATTCTGAAATTTTTTGCTTTTTCCTGCTCCTCTTAGCATGATAAAGAAGATTCAAAGAGAGTGAGATGCCAGCTCCTTTCATTCAGTCAGTAGCTTCAATCATTTCTGGACGTTTTTCAATGGCAAAAATCAATGAATATTGTAAATGCACAAACAGTAATTTCTCCGCATTGCAAGGTGCAATTCTGAAATTTTTTGCTTTTTCCTGCTCCTCTTAGCATGACAAAGAAGATTCAAAGAGAGTAAGATGCCAGCTCCTTTCATTCAGTCAGTAGCTTCAATCATTTCTGGTATATGAATAACATGATGTTTTTCAATGGCAAAAATCAATGAATATTGTAAATGCACAAACAGTAATTTCTCCGCATTGCAAGGTGCAATTCTGAAATTTTTTGCTTTTTCCTGCTCCTCTTAGCATGATAAAGAAGATTCAAAGAGAGTGAGATGCCAGCTCCTTTCATTCAGTCAGTAGCTTCAATCATTTCTGGACGTTTTTCAATGGCAAAAATCAATGAATATTGTAAATGCACAAACAGTAATTTCTCCGCATTGCAAGGTGCAATTCTGAAATTTTTTGCTTTTTCCTGCTCCTCTTAGCATGATAAAGAAGATTCAAAGAGAGTGAGATGCCAGCTCCTTTCATTCAGTCAGTAGCTTCAATCATTTCTGGACGTTTTTCAATGGCAAAAATCAATGAATATTGTAAATGCACAAACAGTAATTTCTCCGCATTGCAAGGTGCAATTCTGAAATTTTTTGCTTTTTCCTGCTCCTCTTAGCATGATAAAGAAGATTCAAAGAGAGTGAGATGCCAGCTCCTTTCATTCAGTCAGTAGCTTCAAACATTTCTGGTATATGAATAATATGATGTTTTTCAATGGCAAAAATCAATGAATATTGTAAAAGCACAAACAGTAATTTCTCCGCATTGCAAGGTGCAATTCTGAAATTTTTTGCTTTTTCCTGCTCCTCTTAGCATGATAAAGAAGATTCAAAGAGAGTGAGATGCCAGCTCCTTTCATTCAGTCAGTAGCTTCAATCATTTCTGGACGTTTTTCAATGGCAAAAATCAATGAATATTGTAAATGCACAAACAGTAATTTCTCCGCATTGCAAGGTGCAATTCTGAAATTTTTTGCTTTTTCCTGCTCCTCTTAGCATGATAAAGAAGATTCAAAGAGAGTGAGATGCCAGCTCCTTTCATTCAGTCAGTAGCTTCAATCATTTCTGGTATATGAATAACATGATGTTTTTCAATGGCAAAAATCAATGAATATTGTAAATGCACAAACAGTAATTTCTCCGCATTGCAAGTTGCAATTCTGAAATTTTTTGCTTTTTCCTGCTCCTCTTAGCATGATAAAGAAGATTCAAAGAGAGTGAGATGCCAGCTCCTTTCATTCAGTCAGTAGCTTCAATCATTTCTGGACGTTTTTCAATGGCAAAAATCAATGAATATTGTAAATGCACAAACAGTAATTTCTCCGCATTGCAAGGTGCAATTCTGAAATTTTTTGCTTTTTCCTGCTCCTCTTAGCATGATAAAGAAGATTCAAAGAGAGTGAGATGCCAGCTCCTTTCATTCAGTCAGTAGCTTCAATCATTTCTGGACGTTTTTCAATGGCAAAAATCAATGAATATTGTAAATGCACAAACAGTAATTTCTCCGCATTGCAAGGTGCAATTCTGAAATTTTTTGCTTTTTCCTGCTCCTCTTAGCATGATAAAGAAGATTCAAAGAGAGTGAGATGCCAGCTCCTTTCATTCAGTCAGTAGCTTCAAACATTTCTGGTATATGAATAACATGATGTTTTTCAATGGCAAAAATCAATGAATATTGTAAAAGCACAAACAGTAATTTCTCCGCATTGCAAGGTGCAATTCTGAAATTTTTTGCTTTTTCCTGCTCCTCTTAGCATGATAAAGAAGATTCAAAGAGAGTGAGATGCCAGCTCCTTTCATTCAGTCAGTAGCTTCAATCATTTCTGGACGTTTTTCAATGGCAAAAATCAATGAATATTTTAAATGCACAAACAGTAATTTCTCCGCATTGCAAGGTGCAATTCTGAAATTTTTTGCTTTTTCCTGCTCCTCTTAGCATGATAAAGAAGATTCAAAGAGAGTGAGATGCCAGCTCCTTTCATTCAGTCAGTAGCTACAAACATTTCTGGTATATGAATAACATGATGTTTTTCAATGGCAAAAATCAATGAATATTGTAAATGCACAAACAGTAATTTCTCCGCATTGCAAGGTGCAATTCTGAAATTTTTTGCTTTTTCCTGCTCCTCTTAGCATGATAAAGAAGATTCAAAGAGAGTGAGATGCCAGCTCCTTTCATTCAGTCAGTAGCTTCAATCATTTCTGGACGTTTTTCAATGGCAAAAATCAATGAATATTGTAAATGCACAAACAGTAATTTCTCCGCATTGCAAGGTGCAATTCTGAAATTTTTTGCTTTTTCCTGCTCCTCTTAGCATGATAAAGAAGATTCAAAGAGAGTGAGATGCCAGCTCCTTTCATTCAGTCAGTAGCTTCAATCATTTCTGGACGTTTTTCAATGGCAAAAATCAATGAATATAGTAAATGCACAAACAGTAATTTCTCCGCATTGCAAGGTGCAATTCTGAAATTTTTTGCTTTTTCCTGCTCCTCTTAGCATGACAAAGAAGATTCAAAGAGAGTAAGATGCCATCTCCTTTCATTCAGTCAGTAGCTTCAATCATTTCTGGTATATGAATAACATGATGTTTTTCAATGGCAAAAATCAATGAATATTGTAAATGCACAAACAGTAATTTCTCCGCATTGCAAGGTGCAATTCTGAAATTTTTTGCTTTTTCCTGCTCCTCTTAGCATGATAAAGAAGATTCAAAGAGAGTGAGATGCCAGCTCCTTTCATTCAGTCAGTAGCTTCAATCATTTCTGGACGTTTTTCAATGGCAAAAATCAATGAATATTGTAAATGCACAAACAGTAATTTCTCCGCATTGCAAGGTGCAATTCTGAAATTTTTTGCTTTTTCCTGCTCCTCTTAGCATGATAAAGAAGATTCAAAGAGAGTGAGATGCCAGCTCCTTTCATTCAGTCAGTAGCTTCAATCATTTCTGGACGTTTTTCAATGGCAAAAATCAATGAATATTGTAAATGCACAAACAGTAATTTCTCCGCATTGCAAGGTGCAATTCTGAAATTTTTTGCTTTTTCCTGCTCCTCTTAGCATGATAAAGAAGATTCAAAGAGAGTGAGATGCCAGCTCCTTTCATTCAGTCAGTAGCTTCAATCATTTCTGGTATATGAATAACATGATGTTTTTCAATGGCAAAAATCAATGAATATTGTAAATGCACAAACAGTAATTTCTCCGCATTGCAAGTTGCAATTCTGAAATTTTTTGCTTTTTCCTGCTCCTCTTAGCATGATAAAGAAGATTCAAAGAGAGTGAGATGCCAGCTCCTTTCATTCAGTCAGTAGCTTCAATCATTTCTGGACGTTTTTCAATGGCAAAAATCAATGAATATTGTAAATGCACAAACAGTAATTTCTCCGCATTGCAAGGTGCAATTC